>NW_021703770.1:46046710-46167753 GCF_005190385.1 Monodon monoceros
TTTTACACAGCAGGTTCTTATTAGTCATCAATTTTATACACATCAGTGTATACATGTCAATCCCAATCACCCAATTCATCACACAAACACCCACATCATCGCACCCCTTTTTCCGCTTGGTGCCCATACGTTTCTTCTCTACATCTGTGTCTCTATTTCTGCCCTGCAAACCGGTTCATGTGTACCATTTTTCTAGGGTCCACATATATGCATTAATATATGATATTTGTTTTTCTCTTTCTGACTTACTTCACTCTGTATGACAGTCTCTAGATCCATCCACGTCTCAACAAATGGCACAATTTTGTTCCTTTCTATGGCTGAATAATATTCCATTGTATATATGTACCACATCTTCTTTATCCATTCGTCTGTTGATGGGCATTTAGGTTGCTTCCATGACCTGGCTACTGTAAATAGTGGTGCAATGAACATTGGGGTGCATGTGTCTTTTTGAATTATGGTTTTCTCTGGGTATATGCCCAGTAGTGGGATTGCTGGATCATATGGTAATTCTATTTCTAGTTTTTTAAGGAACCTCTATACTGTTCTCTATAGTGCCTGCATCAATTTACATTCCCACAAACAGTGCAAGAGGGTTCCCTTTTCTCCACACCATCTCCAGAATTTATTGTTTGTAGATATTCTGATGATGCCCATTCTAACTGTTGTGAGGTGATACCTCATTGTAGTTTAGATTTGCATTTCTCTAATAATTAGTGATGTTGAGTAGCTTTTCATGTGCTTCTTGGCCATCTGTATATCTTCTTTGGAGAATTGTCTATTTAGGTCTTCTGCCCATTTTTGGATTGGGATGTTTGCTTTTTTTAATATTGAGCTGCATGAGTTGTTTATATGTTTTGGAGATTGATCCTTTGTCCGTTGATTCATTAGCAAATATTTTCTCCCACTCTGAAGGTTGTCTTTTCATCTTGTTTATGGTTTCCTTTGCTGTGTAAAAGCTTTTAAGTTTCATTAGGTCCCATTTGTTTTTATTTCCACTACTCTAGGAGGTGAATCAAAAAAGGTCTTGCTGTGATTTATGTCAAAGAGTGTTCTTCCTATGTTTTCCTGGAAGAGTTTCATAGTGTCTGGTCTTACATTTAGGTCTCTAATCCATTTTGAGTTTATTCTTGAGTATGGTGTTAGGGAGTGTTCTAATTTCATTCTTTTACATGTAGCTGTCCAGTTTTCCCAGCACCACTTATTGAAGAGGTTATCTTCTCTCCATTGCTTATCCTTGACTCCTTTGTCATAGATTAGTTGACCATAGGTGCATATGTTTATCTATGGCTTTTCTATCTTGTTCCATTGATCTATGTTAATGATTTTGTGCCAGTACTATATTGTCTTGATTACTGTAGCTTTATAGTATCATCTGAAGTCAGGGAGTCTGATTCCTCCAGCTCCATTTTTTTTCCCTCAAGACTGCTTTGGCTAATAGGGGTCTTTTTTGGCTCCATACAAATTTTAAGATTTATTTTTTCTAGTTCCATAAAGAATGCCATTGGTAATTTGATAGGGATTTCAGTGAATCTGTAGATTGCTTTGGGTAGTAGAGTCATTTTCACAGTATTGATTCTTCCAATCCAAGAACACTGTTGGCATCATCTTTAATTTCTTCCATCAGTGTCTTATAGTTTTCTGCATACAGGTCTCTTGTCTCCCTAGGTAGGTTTATTCCGAGGTATTTTATTCATTTTGTTGCCAAGGTAAATGGGAGTGTTTCCTTAATTTCTGTTTCAGATTTTTCATCAGTAGTGTATAGGAATGCAACAGATGTCTGTGCATTAATGTTGTATCCTGCAACTTTACCAGATTCATTGATTAGGTCTAGCTGTTTTCTGGTGGCATCTTTAGGATTCTGTATGTGTACTATCATGTCATCTGCAAACAGTGACGGTTTTACTTCTTCTTTTCCAATTTGTATTCCTTTTATTTATTTTTCTTCTCTGATTGCTGTGGCTAGGACTTCCATAGCTATGTTGAAAAGTAGTGGTGAGAGTGGACATCCTTGTCTTGATCCTGATCTTAGAGGAAATGCTTTCAGTTTTTCACCATTGAGAATGATGTTTGCTTTGGGTTTGTCTTATATGGCCTTTATTATGTTGAGGTAGGTTCCCTCTATGCCCACTTTCTGTAGAGTTTTTTTTTTATCATAAATCGTTGTTGAATTTTGTCAAAAGCTTTGTCTGCATCTATTGAGATGATCATATGGTTTTTATTTGTCAATTTGTTAATATGGTGTATCACATTGATTGATTTGCTTATATTGAAAAATCCTTGCATCCCTGGGATAAATCCCACTTGATCATCTTGTATGATCCTTTAATGTGTTGTTGGATATTGTTTGCTAGTGTTTTGTTGAGGATTTTTGCATCTATATTCATCAGTGATATTGGTCTGTAATTTTCTTTTTTGTAGTATCTTTGTCTGGTTTTCGTATCAGGGTGATGGTGGCCTCATAGAATGAGTCTGGCAGTGTTCCTTTCTCCACAAATTTTTGTAAGAGTTTGAGAAGGATGGGTGTTAGCTCTTCTCTAAATGTTTGATAGAATTCACCTCTGAAGCCATCTGCTCCTGGACTTTTGTTTGCTGGAAGATTTTTAATCACAATTTCAATTTCATTACTTGTGACTTTTCTCTTCATATTTTCTATTTCTTCCTGATTCAGTCTTGGAATATTATACCTTTCTAAGAATTTGTCCATTTCTTCCAGGTTTATTGGCATAAAGGTGCTTGTAGTAGTCTCTTAGGATGCTTCATATTTCTGTGGTGTCTGTTGTAACTTCTCTTTTTTCATTTCTAATTTTATTGATTTGAGTCCTCTCCCTCTTTTCTTGATGAGTCTGGCTAATGGTTTATCAATTTTGTTTATCTTCTCAAAGAACCAGCTTTAGGTTTTATTGATCCCTGTTATTGTTTTCTTTGTTTCTATTTCATTTATTTCTGCTCTGATCTTTATGATTTCTTTCCTTCTGCTAACTTTGTATTTTATTTTTTGTTCTTCTTTCTCTATTTCCTTTAGGTGTAATGTTAGATTGTTTATTTGATATTTTTCTTGTTTCATGAGGTAGGCTTGTATAGCTGTAAACTTCCCTCTTAGAACTGCTTTTGCTGCATCCCATAGGTTTTGGATCATTGTGTTTTCATTGTCATTTCTCTGTAGGTATTTTTTTTTATTTCCTCTTTGATTTCTTCAGTGATCTCTTCGTTATTTAGTAATGTATTGTTTAGTGTCCATATGTTTGAATTTTTTTATATTTTTTTCCCTGTAATTCATTTCTAATCTCATAGTGTTGTGTTCAGGAAAGATGCTTCATATGATTTCAATTTTCTGAAATTTACTGAGTCTTGATTTGTGACCCAAGATGTTATCTATCCTGTAGAATATTCCCTGATCACTTGAGTAGAAAGTGTAACCTGCTGTTTTTGGATGGAATGTCCTATAAATATCATTTAAATCTATGTGATCTATTTTGTTATTTAAAGCTTCTGTTTCCTTTTTTTTTTTTTTTTTTCATTTTGGATCATCTATCCATTGGTGTAAGTGTGGTGTTAAAGCTCCCCACTATTATTGTGCTACTACTGATTTCCTCTTTTAGAGCTGTTAGCAGTTGCCTTATGTACTGAGGGGCTCCTATGTTGGGTGCATATATATTTATAATTCTTATATCTTCTTCTTGGATTGATCCCTTGACCATTATGTAGTTTTGTAGTGTCCTTCCTTGACTCTTGCAACATTCTTTATTTTAAAGTCTATTTTATCTGAAATGAGTATTGCTACTCCAGTTTTCTTTTGATTTCCATTTGCAGGGAATATCTTTTTCCATCCCTTCACTTTCAGTCTGTATGTATCCCTAGGTCTGAAGTGGGTGTCTTGTAGACAGCATATATATGGGTCTTGTTTTTTTATCCATTCAGCAAGCCTGTGTCTTTTGGTTGGAGCATTTAATCCATTCACATTTAAGGTAATTTTCAATATGTATGTTCCTATTACCTTTTTCTTAATTGTTTTTGGTTTGTTTTTGTTTTTGTAGGTCCTTTTCTTCTCTTGTGTTTCCCACTTAGAGAAGTCCCTTTAGCATTTGTTGTAGAGCTAGTTTGGTGGTGCTGAATTCTCTTAGCTGTTGCTTGTCTGTAAAGCTTTTGATTTCTCCATCAAATCTGAATGAGATCATTGACAGGTCGAGTAAACTTCGTTGTAGGTTCTTCCCTTTCATCACTTTAAGTATATCATGTGACTCCCTTCTGGCTTGTATAATTTCTGCTGAGATATCAGCTGTTAACCTTATGGGAGTTCCATTGCATGTTATTTGTCATTTTTCCCTTTTTGCTTTCAATAATTTTTCTTTGTCTTTAATTTTTGCAGACTTGAATACTATGTGTCTCTGCATGTTTCTCCTTGGGTTTATCCTGTATGGGACTCTCTGCTCTTCCTGGACTTGGGTGGCTATTTCCTTTCCCATGTTAAGGAAGTTTTTGACTAAAATCTCTTCAAATATTTTCTCTTATCATTTCTCTCTCTCTCATCCTTCTGGGACCCCTATAATGCAAATGTTTTTGTGTTTAATGTTGTCCCAGAGGTCTCTTAGGCTGTCTTAATTTCTTTTCATTCTTTTTTCTCTATTCTGTTCCACAGCAGTGAATTCCACCATTCTGTCTTCCAGGTCACTTATCCGTTCTTTGCCTTAGTTATTCTGCTATTGATTCCTTCTAGTGTAGTTTTCATTTCAGTTATTGTATTGTTCATCTCTGTTTGTTTGTTCTTTAATTCTTCTAGGTCTTTGTTAAACATTTCTTGCATCTTCTCAATCTTTGCCTCCATTCTTTTTCCAAGGTACTGGATCATCTTCACTATCATTATTCTGAATACTTTTTATGGAAGGTTCCCTATCTCCACTTGATTAAGTTGTTTTTCTGGGGTTTTATCTTGTTCCTTCATCTGGTACATAGCCTTCTGCCTTTTCATCTTGTCTATCTTTCTGTGAATGTGGTTCTTGTTCCACAGGCTGCAGGATTGTAGTTCTTCTTGCTTCTGCTGTCTGCCCTCTGGTCTCTATTTTTTTCAGGGTACAGAGTTTGTGAAAATGCCTTACAGTAGTCCAAGAAAACTAGTATTCAGATATACAGAAACCTCTTTTATTTACTTTTTTCTGTGGAATATCACATGATGAGCTTATTCCCTCTTAATATGACAGTGCATTCAATGACTACCTTCAACTTTTAGTTTTGCCTTCTCTATGCTAAAATCAACAAGTTCCTTTCAACATTTTTTATGTATTTTAATTATAAGTTGGTTTCTGTACCTCAAAGACTCACAGTTTGTCAACCCCTTTTTAAAATATCACAACCACAACTAAACATATTCCAGATGTGGGATATCCAAGGGAAAATAAAATATGTCTGAATTTAATCTCTGAAGAGAACAGTTCTATTATTTCCATGTAATAATAATATGAGACTTTTAAACAGTCATTACAGTGTTGAAACATATTAAGTGTGTAATCTGCTAAGTTTTATAAATCTTTTTCCTATGAACTTTCTCAAATTCTGGTCATATCCAGCATACACTTGAGCAAGAATTGGGAACCAATATATCGATTATTGTATTTTCCTGTTAAATCAATCTCAGTTTGAGGCTATACATTTAGTTATAGTGCTTATTTCTAATTTGAATTTTGAATTTCAGTACATAAGATCAATCCTCTACTTTTGCATTGCTTGAGAATTTGAAAGGCATGCTGTCAATGTTTTCATTAAAGTTTCTGATAGAAATACCAAGTGGGTTAGGATAAATTTTATAAAAGTATGATCAAATACAGAGTTCAGTGGCATGTCAATATAATACATTCTCCAATGAAGCATCAACAAATTAATCAAATTATTTTAGGAAACTATTCACTCAGAGGAATCTACAGAATAATATTAACATTGGCCAATATTTTATCATATAGCCCACCAGAAAATTACCTAATGTAGCTTATATTTGGCAAACATTTAGCAATATTTACTTTATTAAATGAATTTCCCAATTAAATGACAATTTAAAAAATAAAATTAGGTTATTTTGTTTTGATTAATTTGAGGAAAAATTTCACTAAGTGTTCACCAAATATTTACTAACCAGTTATTTAATATGATATTCCAAATTATTAGTGTTCTGAAAGATATTAAATACATTGTTGGAAGAAAATTAAAGTCTCTATATATACATATATTTGAGAAATATTCATTTCCTCTTGATGTCTCATTGTATACTAGATAATACATTAATATTAATAAAGACAATAAATTCTGCAGCAAAAGAACCTCTTTAATTTTGTGTGAAGAAAAGTTTCATGGAACTACATAAACAGAAAATATTTTTACTCTAGAACACTTTTTAACAACTATTCCAAGTAGTACATTTGAGAAAGTGTTAAGTATGCCATTAGTACTCAAGACGTTAATATGAATTACTTAATCATGTGAGTCAGAATGACGCAGAAGCTCTCTCTGGATCCCCTTTGAAAGAAAAACTTCTACACAGTTGTGGAGAATGCAGTCAGCACACTGCCTCTAGTTGACAGCTCTAGACAGTGCTATGCGCAAGTTCACAGCTCCTAGCGGAGTCAGCATGTGTTGACTGAACAAAGTAGGGGTACACAGTTTTGGTCATTTATGCCCAATGTAACACTGCTCTGATGGGCAATGTTTGTTTCAGAACTCCCTGCTGGGTTGGCAGAAGTTATCCAGCCTTCATTTCAATTCAACTTCTTTTCCTGCCTAATCCTACCTCCTCCCCTTCTTCTTTTAAGTGTTAATCCCATATCTTGCACTCCAAATTCTATCTCAGCATTTGCTTCTTGAAAATATCTATAGGTTGAAAAGCAACATATTTTTAAAAATTATTTGAGATAATTTTCTTTGGGCAAATATATTTTAGTGAAAAGTAGAAGAAGGAAAGTTCTAGCATAGAGGCAGTGCTTGTTAGAGCAGAGAAGCCTGGACAGGTACCCTCCATTGTGGATTTGACACATGAACAAGGAAACTCTAAACTACCTACGTATCAAGGCAGGAACAGTAAGGAGAAGAAAAAGAATGATTCCAAAGGCAAATATAGTTGCAATTTAGCTACATTCTTCTGGTTGACCTAATGATAGTTCTAGCATGAGGTGTTTCTCTGGTCTTGGGGCCAAAGGCAAAGCCAACCTTAATTTTAAACAAGACTATAAATTAAGGTCTGGACCACATTGTCAGTACACTTTACTATCTTGCCTAATCTCAGACCTCTGCTGAAATTAGTTTCATGACTAGCTGAAGGAAGTGGTGATACTGATTCAGCAGAAATATTTTTGGACTGAGATTTCTATGAAAACAAATAAACTAGTCATTGATGGGAAAATAAAATACCTTTAAACCCACTGTTGGGATAAATTGAATCAATTCATTGGACCATCTAACCAAGAAAGAAGTTCTAAAATCTATGAAACTATTATGGAAATAAATATACACAAAGTCATATCTAAAACAGATATAAAATGCTACTTCAGCTATTACATGTTGAATCAACTCCTTAATTTGGTTCTCAAGTACACCATGTACCTGTAGAACAGTTTTTTCAGTGCACCCTATTGGCCAACAAAGTGAGTCTCTCCTTGACCCCTATGCAGAAGTCTCTCTCAAAGAGACATATGTCATTTGAAATATTTAAGAATACTGACTGCTTTTTCAATCAGGCTTGCGTCTTGAGACAAGGAGATGCCTTATTTCTTCTTTGGTTAGATATCTAGATACTGAATATACTTTCATAGATCCAGAAAATAAATCAATTTACTTCACTTCAAAAACTAGATTTAAGAATTAGTAGTTTCATTCATATTTTTTGAGTAAAGTTTATTTCTTCACAGCTAAGAGACATGAATCAACTCAGAAACTATCAGAGACTTACAGAGTTTAGTTATTTGTCTATTCACAAATTTGAAAGTTGAACATATTTTCAATGAAAACTAAACCTAGTGAAACTTAATAATGGCCCCTCTCAGAAAACTAAACAAATTTTCTACTTCAAATCTACAGTCTCTCCTATATTATACTCTCAAAGGATTTCTGTGGATATAGAGTATGAGAAGTGATTTATGAAGATTTATAAAAATGCAAGATGTCACAATGCATTGTAATTATTTGTTCTTGGAGTCAAACTCAGGTTCAGCTCTAAGAAAGACTCTTTTGTTCCTTTGATAGTAGACTTTATAAGTACCTTTACTGAGTGATTTCACTGTTGTTCTAAGAAATATTTTGAGGCCCACAGCTGCTGAGGAGATATTGAGCCTCTGGGAACACACACAGGCTTCTAGGGAAATTACTTGGAAGAAGAAGAATGTTACTCTATTTATAAAGATGGATAAGATATTTTGGTTATCATGACATCAACAGAGAATGGAGAAGAAATTAACGTGTTCTCACAGTCTTCTAGGCCTCTGTTAGATCTGTTACATATATTATTTCAGTATCCTTATCAATTGCAATAAACTATATAAGCAGTAGGCCAAAATTTAAGGTTAGGGAATTAGGTGTATAATATTCCCAAGACTTCCTATTTTTTAATTTGTAGAGATTTGACATGAATTTGTAAAATTGGTGTCCTTTCTACTTCATTAAGCTGCCTCCATCAATAATGTGACTTCCATCAATAACATTTTATGTTTAAAACCAGATTTTTTAAATTGTATGTTTATCTAGATTTATTTTCAGAGTTAAAAAAAGCAAAAGCTTGGTAGGGTTTTAAAGTTGTCAAAATAAAAATCTGAAGAGAGAGCATTTTTTATATTAGTACTTTTATTTCTTATTTTTTTAATTTAATTTTTAAAAATTTTTATTGAAGTACATTTGATTTACAATGTTGTGTTAGTTTCAGGTATAAAGCAAAGTGAATCAGTTATACATATACATATATTCACTGTCTTTTAGATTCTTTACCCGTATAGGCCATTATGGAGTATTGAGTAGAATTCAATACTTGGGCTATACAGTAGGTCCTTATTAGTTATCTGTTCTACATATAACAGTGTCTATATATCAATTCCAATCTTACAATTTATTCCTCCCCGCCATCCCCTGGTAATCATAAGTTTATATTCTACATCTGTAACTCTATTTCTGTTTTGTATGTAGGTTCATTTGTAACCCTTTTTTAGATTCCATACATAAGTGATACCATAATTTTATATTATTACTTTTAAATCTATGTTTTCAATTTACTGGTAGTTAATGAACAATATATACATTTGAGTGAACAAACCAATATATAAATTTTTACTATAAATCAACAATTTAATAATGGAACAATAAAGAAATCTCCTGAACCATAATACATTACAATAATTGGTGGCAGTGGTGGTTGACTGCTACTTCAGTCAATTTTATTAAAACTGTGCCAGTTATTTGACTTCTCTAATAATCTTCTGTTCAGAGATATTTCTCCACAGACCTCTTGCTTGTATAACAAACAATCTTGGAAGACAGACATGGTATCACTTTCTAGAGCAAATGGCAGATTTGCTCACAGCCTGAGTATATAAAGACTTTACCTCTTTCTAGAGCAGGAGGCAGGCACACTTACTGAGACCAGGTGCAGCTTCACAACACCCAATATCTCTGGCAGTCAAGGAAAGACTGATATCTCTTCCTTCCCACATCACCATCACCACAAAAAAAGGAAAGCCAGCACCTTATTGACCATGTTGTATATTGAAGATAAAATGTGCTTGACTTGGGGATTCTACTTGGTTCTTTATACTGGCTATCTCATAATTTGACATCTGTTGTCTGAGGTCCACATAAGTAGGTTGCATTGGAGGAGGCTCAGCAAGCCCTGACATGATCTTTAACTTTGGAGCTCTTTAGCCATAATCAACCTTTTGATCTATAACTCTTTGACTAATGATTTTGCAGATCAGAGCCTTTGGTAAAGGAAGGTAGCCTCCACCTAGAGAAACCTCTTAGGATGTTTTACTCATTGCCTCCCTGACACAGCTGTTAGATACATACAATCTGAAAAGGAGTGTTGTTATGAACGTTGCTACTGGGCTGCTATCAATAAAAAATACCTGCTCCATGGAGGCTTTGTGACTCTCTGGTATAATATTCTCATTTTGAGGTGAGTCAATTTCAACTCAATGACTAAAAAGTTAAAAGGGCTCCACAAGTTGCACTGGTGAAGTGGAAATTCAATATTCGGCAATACAGCAGGCCTGGTCTTAGTGGTATCTTGACTTTATCTGAAAAAAATAACAGCTATCCCTTCAGAGAAAATTTGTGTTCCATTCTGTCACCTGATGCATAGCCTCTGGCTCAATGGAGTCCTTGATTCATAGAGATTTACCTAATGCTTAAGCTTGGTTTGCTGATGGTTTGACTAAGCTAAAACTAGAAGGTGTAAACTAGGTTGACATACAATTTCAACCTACTGTCAGCTATACAGAAATAATGTTGGACCTGGTTATTCCACTCATGGGTAGAACTCTACTATTCTTATAGCTCTGGGCAATACTTTCTTTGATGAACCTTATTACATTTTTAATGAGCTTTTAAGTCTTGCCAGTGGTGTAGCTCTTTGGTCTGCCACTTGGAAAACAAAACACTGGCAGATTAAAGACGAGCACCCTTCTTCTTCTTCTTTTTCTTTCTCTTCTTCTTCCCCTTCTCCCCTCCTCCCACCTTTTACTCCTCCTCTTCCCCGTCCTCCTTCTTCTTCCCCTCATTCTCCTTCTCCTTCTTCTTCTTCTCCACTCACCCTCCTCCTTCTGTTTTTGCAAAAGCCACTCACAGGGAACTGATATTTGACTCAGGATATTTGATCAACCTTTCATACATCCTGTCATACACAGGTATCTGATTTTGTCTTGTGTTAAAAAAAGCTTACTTAAAAATAAAATAACAAAAGACTTCTAAAACTACTTTTCTCACATCTTCCTGGTCTGCACACTTCAGTAAGGCAATTTTTGTTCGTTGAATACAGCTGTCCCCAGAAATGGGTCATCTCCTCTAGTCTAATTCCTGGCTAATTCTCATGACAAAATGGGTGGAGAGTTATATAGCCCTATTTTTAAAATTTGAGATTTAATCCATTCCTGAGCATAATAGTTCTTTCTTGTCCTTAACAACTCCAGGCCAATCTGATGGGTTGGTACACCGAGTACAGCCACAGAAGGCCTAGGGAATTCAACATAATTCTGGTACAAGCACATGGATTCTCTTTTTGAATTGACATAGTTCTAGATCATAACTTCAACAGAACTCAGTTGACTACATTGGATCATAAGTCTCCCAATAGTGGCCTTCATGGGTGGCCATGAAGTGGTGGACAAACTGTGTCTCTTTAAGTTGTATATAAACCCTGTCCTTCTTGCACCTGACCATTTTGGACAAAAGGTCTGCATTCAAGCAAGATATAACTGAAGAAGAATTGAGCTTGTAGCTGCTAGAATGGGACATGTGAAATTTGGGGGGTGGGAAATATAGGGAGAAAGCAATCATGGTGGTACATGGGAGGGAAAACCTCAGACTCTAGAAAACATGAGAATGTGGCTGACATTAATGATTTTTTTCTTTAAGGATCTCCCCTGAACATCACTCATTAAGAAAAGCATTCTGATGTGGTTCCCACGAACTGCAGCATCAAGCACCTAAAATTAGTTGACTGCTATCTTTTGTCAGGAAACTCTGACCATGATTTGATTACTACTCTGTTTAATCCTACAAGAAGTCTATCAAAACTGCAGAGCATGGCCTTAACTCTAGTATCTTCCATGTAAAAACAACTGTCAGTACCTTGAAATATCTTCCCAACCTCCATTTCCATAGCTGTTGTTCATTCATTTTCTGAGTAGACAAATGTCTCCTGCCTGGTGGCATGAACAAACAGAAAAGAATAGGCCCCCTTCAGGAAGTTTTCTTTAAAATAAGGTTTAGTCATAATTATTCAAACTGAAATAGGAGCTCTAATATCTACCAGTTTACAGGGAGACCACAATGAAAGCTCTGTCAACCTGGCCTCCTGTTGATGTAGGTCCCACTTGGAGTCTCAATAACTGGAAATGCCCCTCTTGTCCCAATGACCCCACACCATGTACACCCCCAATACTATACTTCTTGTCATTAACTTGCCTTTTCCCCCAAATCGTGGTAATTTATAGCTTAGTAGAGATTATAAGAAACTTTCAACTATTAAAGAAATACCAGTAGATTATGTAACTCTCAGATGAGAGTTACATCTGAGAGGTCTCTTGAAGTGAGACTACCCTTGATGACTCAAGGGAGCTTCCAGAGGTATAACTGACTTGATATCTATATACAGATAATCATCCCTATGTTTGGAGTCATACAATTTGAAATGATGGTATGAAATTTTTGTTTGAGTTTAGCTGAAGTGACAAGACCTTGTCCTTGAAAGACATTTACATCAGTAACAACTCACTGCCCTAGGGTTTTTTATGGATGATAAAATTGCCCTAGGCATTCTTGCATGCCAAGGCAGAATCAGTGTAATTACTAATATATACTTCTGTTGTTGGATTATTTCCCTCAGGGAAAATGAAAAGGTTGATACAGGAATGTAAGGAGAAAGCCACCTGGATATTGAAGATAGCGTGTGATGGTTTATGGGATTTGTTCAGCTGGAAGTGTTCAGGATCCTAGGATCATGCTTGATGTCAGTGTTGTAGGTTGCTCTCCCTCTGTTGCTTGATGTCAGTGTTGTAGGTTGCTTGATAGAATTTATAATTATGCAATAAAAGTTACATAATTTGGTTTTATATTAATCATATTATTTTAACACTTATATTTGTCAAAGTGGCTGATGGAGTAGGAAAATTCAACAGAAGCCAAGGTAGTATAAAAAAAGGTATAAAAATGAAGGGTGCATATTGTTAGGAGATGTGGGTCTTTCACACAGGTCTTTTACATTTCCACTCATGTTGTGAGCAGAGATACTGACAGATATTATTCCTGACTGTTTTTTCAAAGATGTTTGTATAGTGAACAACTTTAGAAGATAGAGATAAAGATTCCCTCTGGAGCAAAGAGCTGGTTTGCTGACAGCCTTAAAAGACATAGATAGTCTAGTTCTGCACCAAAGAACAACTTGCTTACTGCCTGTTATAAAATACTTAGTTTCCCTGAGTTCAGGGTTCGTCTCCTGTAATATGTGTCACATTGCCCTCTTCATGTGACCCTGTGGGAATTGGGGCTTGAGGACCTGGCATAAGAAGATACTGATTACCTTGCTATTTCTAATGTTATGTGTACTTAAAGTTCTTTGTCTCTGGCCCAAGACTCTTGTGTATTCTGTAAGCACCCATAACCTGGTGGCAGGATAACTTATTTGCCTTAAAATAGAGTGAAATAATAAACATTTTATTTTTCTTGACTATACAGTTCTTGACTTAGGATAGCAGTACAGGTAACACTAAAACACTGGTCCTCTATAGCCCATGTGAAAATGGGTGTTAAGAGGGAAACAGTAATTCCCCTGATATACAACTGCTAGAGGGGTAAGTTATTGGGTAGCTGGGTACTTAGTACCCATTTTTACTTGGACTCCAATCAGAAAATGAATCTTGCTGACAAAGGGGATATACTCTACCAGCTTCCCATTATGAGTACCAAGTAAGAAAAAAGGTGCAGTTAGGAGTGAGAGCAAATAGCAGGGCAATGTGCTAAGGGATAGAAAAATGGATATGTATGCCTAAGTAGACTAACACAAATCATCACCAAGTTAATTGGTTAAGCAAATTGCCAGCATTTTGAGGAGTGAATTTCAGGGAAGTAAACTTTTAATGAAGCCATTTTTCAGAAAAATTTTGAGCATTTGAAGGTTATTATCTAAAAACAAAAATAAGGGCACTAAAACAAAGAAATGATATATCATTATAGAATGTCAGGGAATAAGAGATTGGTGGGGCACAATGAAGATTAAGAGCTGGTCTACAGCAACTCAGGAAAAGAGAAGCCCTAATCTCAAATTTTGACAGCAATAATTCCATAGAATCAGTCATTTTCAGCCAACTGGTTTGTTATCTTCATAAAGTCAAGAATGAAAGCACCTCTCCAGTTATTGCTATACATAGGTATCTCATGGCAGGAGTAGGCACTACCAGATAAGTAAAACAGTGTCTCACACTGACTCATTGATCAACTCAAATGACTGCTTGATGTCAACCAACCCAAATATGCGGAATATAAAAACTAAGTGAATGCTATACCTTCACCAATACTGAGTCTTCTATGCTGTGGTTAGCCTGGTCAGGAAAGACCTCTTTAAGGAGGTAGCATTTGGGGTGAGGTGACCATGTGAAGAGGAAGCATATTCTGAGTAGCAGGAAAATCAAGTACAATGGCTCTGAGACAGGTTGTGTCTACTGTACTTTCTTTTTCCTGTTTGATAGGGAGAACTAGAAACGGGCTACTTAAGAGGCCCATTGTTAACTGTGATATTCAAGCTCTCTCTCTCTCTCTCTCTATACATGCATATATATACACACATACATATAACATATATATTAAAGTATAGTTGATTTGCAATATTATATTAGTTTCAGAAGTACAACATAGTGATTCAATATTTTTATAGATTATACTCCATTGTTTACTCCCTTATTTATTTTACACATAATACTTGGTACCTCTTAATCCTATACCCCCATTTTGCCCCTCCCCCATTGGTAACCACTAGTTTGTTCTCTATATCTGTGAGTCTGTTTCTGTTTTGTTATATTCATTAGTTTTATTTTGTAGATTGCACATATAAGTGATTACAAAATTTTTGTCTTTCTCAGTCTGACTTATTTCACTCAGTATATATATATATATATATATATATATATATATATATATATACATATCACATCTTCTTTATCCATTCATCTGTTGATGGACTCAGGTTGCTTCCTATCTTGGCTATTGTAAATAATGCTACTATGAACATTGGGGTGCATATATCTTTTCAAATTAGTGTTTTCATTTTCTTCAGATATACCCAGAAATGGAATTGCTGGATCATATGGTACTTCTGTTTTTAGGTTTTGAGGGACCACCATACTGTTTTCCATAGTGGCTGTTCCAAATTACATTACCACCAACAATGTACTAGGGTTCTATTTTCTCCACCTTCTCACCAACATTTGTTACTTTTGGTCTTATTGATGACAGGAGTGAGGTGATATCTCATTTTGGTTTTGATTTGCATTTCTCTGATGATTAGTGATGTGGAGCATCTTTTTATGTGCCTGTTGGCCATCTGTGTGTCTTCTTTGGAAAAATGTTTATTTAGGTTTTCTGCCCATTTATTAATCAGGTTGTTTGTTTTTTTTTGATATTGAGTTGTATATGTTGTTTATATATTTTGAGTATTAATCCCTTATCAGTCACATAATTTGCAAATATTTTCTCCCACTAGATAGGTTGTTTTTTCACTTTGTCAATGGTTTTCTTTGCTGCACAAAACCTTTTAAGTTTGATTAGGTCCCATTTGTTTATTTTTGCTTTTGTTTCCTGAAGAGGAAGATCAAAAAAATATTGCTACAACTCATGTCTAAGGGTGTTCTTCTTATGTTATCCTCTAGGAATTTTAAATTTCTCATCTTACATTTAGATCTTTAATATTTTTGAGTCTATTTTTGTTTACAATGCATAAAATTATTATAATTTTATTCTTCTACATATAGCTATCCAGTTTTCCCAGCACCACTTACTGAAGAGATTGTCCTTTCCCCATTGTATATTTTTGCCTCTTTTGTCATAGATTAATTGACCATATGTGTGTGGATTTATTTCTGGGCCCTATATTCTGTTCCATTTATCTATGTGTCTGTTTTTACGACAATAACATATTGTTCTGATCACTTTGTAATACAGTTTGAAACCAGTACATGTGATTCCTTCAGCTTTGTTCTTATTTCTCAAGATTGCTTTGGCTATTCATGGTCTTTTGTAGTTGCATATAAATTTTAGTATTAATTGTTCTAGTTCTGTGAAAAATGTCATGGGTATTTTGATAGGGATTGCCTTAAATCTGTAGATTGCTTTAGGTATTCTGGACATTTTAACAATATTAATTCTTCCAATCCATGAACATGGGATATCTTTCCATTTCTATATATCATCTTCAATTTCAAATTATAAGTATTTCTCCTTCTGAGTTAAGTTTATTCCTAGGTATTTTATTCCTTTGATGAAATTTTTAAAAGGATTGTTTTCTCTTTCTGATAATTCATTATTAATGTATAGAGAAACAATGTGTTTCTGCATATTAATCTTGTATTCCACAACTTTATTATTTCTAATAGTTTCTGGGTGGAGACTTTAGGGTTTTCTATATATAGTATCATGTCATCTGCAAACAGTGACAGTTTACTTCTTCCCTTCTAATTTGGATGCCTTTATTTATTTTTCTTGTCTGACTGCTGTGGCTAGGACTTCCAATACTATGTTAAATGAAGGTAACAGGAGTGAGCATCCTTATCTTATTCTTAATTTTAGGAAAATCTTTCAGCTTTTTACCATTAAGCATAATGTTAGCTGTGGTTTGTCATAAATGGCCTTTATTATGTTGAGATATGCTACAACTTTACCAACTTTGATGAGTGTTTTCATCATGAATGGATGTTCAATTATGTCAGATGCTTTTTCTGCATCTGTTGAGATGATCATATGATTTCTTTGCTCTGTTAATGTGTTGTATCACACTGACTAATTTGAGGATACTGAACCATCTTTTTATCCCTGCAATAAATCCCACTTGATCATAGTATATCATCATTTTTATATATTGTTGAATTTGGTGTGCTAATATTTTGCTGAGGATTTTTCTATCCATATTTTTTAGAAATATTGGTCTGTATTATTATTTTGGTTTCTTTGGTTTTGGTATTAGGGTAATTATGGCATTGTAGACTGAATTTGGGGGTGTTCCCTCCTCTTCAGTTTCTGAAATAGTTTGAGAAGGATAGATATAATCTGTTCTTTATATTTTTGTTAGAATTCCCCTGTGAAGCCGTCTGCTCCTGGACTTTTGTTTGCTGGGAGCTTTTTGATTACTGATTCAATTTCACTCCTATTCTGTTCAGATTATCTATTTCTTCCTGATTCAGTTTTGGAAGACTGTATGTTTCTAAGAATTTATCCATTTCTTCTATGTTGTCCAATTTGTTGCCATATAACTGCCTGGGGTATTCTATTATGATTTTTTTGTATCTCTGTGATATTGGTTGTAATTTCTCCTCTTTCATTTCCTATTTTGTTTATTTGGGTCCTCTTTCTTTCTTAATGAGGATGGCTAAAGCCTTACCAATTTTGTTATTTTTTTAAAGAACCAGCTCTTGATTTCATTGAATTTTTCTATTGAATTTTTGTCTCTAATGTATTTCTGCTCTGATTTTTACTATTCCTTTCCTTTGCTGACTTTGGGTTTTGTTTGTTCTTTTTTTTTTTTTTAAATTCATTTAGATAGCAGGTTAGATTGTTTAGGGAATTTCTTTTGCTTGAGGTAGGCCTGAATACAGTTTCCTCTTAGAACTACTTTTGTTGTAGCTCATAGATTTTTGGGAGTTATATTTTTATTTGTCTAGAGGTATTTTCTGATATCCTCTTTCATTTCTTTATTGACCCACTTGTTTCTAGATAGTATGTTGTGTAGTCTCCATGTGTTTGTGCTTTTCCCGTTTTTCTTCCTGTACTTGATTTCTAGTTCTATACTGTTGTGGTTGGAAAAAATATTTAATATAATTTCTATCCTCTTAAATTTGTTGAGACTTGTTTTTTGGCCTACCATGTGATCTATCCTGGAGAACATTCCAAATGCACTTGAAAAGAATGTTTATTCTGCTCTTTTGGGATGAAATGTACTGTAGATATCTATTAAGTCCAACTGCTCTAATGTGTCTTTTAAGGCCAATGTTTCCTTATTGATTCTTTTTGTGGACGATCTGTCCATTGGTGTAAGTGGGGTGCTAAAGTCCCCTACCATTATTGTATTAACTATTTCTTCATTTTTTTCTGTTAATATTTGCTTTGATATTTAGGTGCTCTTATGTTAGTTGCATATATGTTAAGAAATGTTATATCCTCTTATATGGATCCTTTTATCATTTTATAACACCTTTCTTTGTCTTTTGTTATAAACTTAGTTTTAAATTGTACTTTAACTGATATGAGTATTGCTACCCCAGCTCTCCTTTGGTTTCCTTTTGTTTGGAATATCTTTTTCCATTCTGTAATTTTAAGTCTGTGTGTGTCTCTTGTACTCAGCATATAGATCAGCTTATTTTTAATTCAATCAGTCACCCAATATCTTTTGATTATACCATTTAGTCCACTGACATTTAAAGTGATTATTGATAGGTATTACTTGCTGCCATTTTGTTATTTGTTTTCTGGTTGTTTTTTGCAGTTTTTCTGTTTTCATTTCTTCTTTTAGTCTCTTCCCTTGTGGTTTGATGATTTTTTGAGTGTTATGCTTATGTTCCTTTCTCTCTATATTTGTGTATTTATTGTAGGCTTTTATTTGTGATTACCATGGAGTTTGCATTGTTGACCTATGTCTGTATCCACATGTTTTAAACTGATAGGCACTTAAATTCAAACATTCTAATAGATCTACATTTTTAAATTCTCTTTCCCCATACTTTGTGTGTCTGATATCATATTTTACATCTTCTATCTATCCCTTAACAGTTTATTGTAGTTATAGTTGATTTTACGCCTTTTTTCCAGTCCTTTTTTTAAAGTCTTTATTGAATCTGTTACAATATTGCTTCTGTTTTATGTTTTGTTGTTTTGGCCACAAGACATGTGGGATCTTAGCTTCTTGACCAGGAATCGAACCTGCACCCCCTGCATTGGAAGGTGAAGTCTTAACCACTGGACCACCAGGGAAGTCCCTACAGTTTTTATCTTTTAATCTTTGTACTAGCTTAAGTAGTTAATCCACAGCCTTTACTATACATTTACCTTTACTAATAGGCTTTTTCCTTTCCTATAAATTCTCATTTCTTTTCTCTTTCACTTAAAGAAGACTCTTTAATACTTCTTGAAAGATCAGTTTAGTAATTAGGTGAAAGAGTTACTTATCACAGTCTTGAAGTGGTGTCAAAGTGTAGATTCATCCCTATTCAGTCTGCACATATCCAGTGGCTCTTGTGGGAGAGCTGGCTCTGAAGTGAGCGCAGGTCACATATTTCTCTGGGGTGTGCTGGAAGGTACCATGCTGATGGGAGGTAAGGCTAGAGATGGAAGTGCTAGAGCTAGAGTCATGTATCAGCTGGGGTTTCTCCTGTGCTCAGTGACAGTTATTGACTTATCATGTGTAGGGTTGGGCCCAAGGGGCTGGAGCAGAAACCCTGAGGTTTGGGTCTCAGCTGGTTCCACTCCCTTTAACTGTGTGAACTCTCCTTGGCAATGGCAGCCTCCACACTAGTAGAGAGCAGTTCAAGTTAAATATATTAAATTATAAGTTTAAAGCTGTTTTGGATCCAGATCCTTAAATTACATTTGCATTTTTCAGTGAAGTTTACTATATTTGCTTAATGATAAATTTGAAATCACTGTTAACATTCCCTACCTCAAAATAAAATATCGAAAATACTGTGCTTATCTTTTTTCTCCACCAGCTTAAAAATATATTTTTTACATATTTATTAAAAATTAATTAAATTTATATATAAACATTATATATTATATACTTATAAAATATATAATTAAATATATTTATATAATATATATAATTTGTATAATATTAGTAATAAATATTAGAGGATTTGGAGTAGCATGGAATGAAGTCTAGATTGGCAGTGAAAATAGAGGGTTTTCTGCCACTTATCATCCAATTACAAAATCCTACTTAACCTCTTTGAGGTAATATTGGCTTCTTTTGCTTACCTCATAGGGTTGATA
Organism: Monodon monoceros; assembly: GCF_005190385.1. Lineage (NCBI taxonomy): Eukaryota > Metazoa > Chordata > Mammalia > Artiodactyla > Monodontidae > Monodon > Monodon monoceros. Next base: position 46,066,643 of record NW_021703770.1, read on the forward strand.
TAGAGATCATGCTTGATAATGCATGTAAAAGCATCTGGAGTATCTGAAGTATTTTTTAAATGTAAGGGAGTATTATTACTAATAAAAGGGATAGCAGACTTTATTTTTGCCTCATAGCTAATTGGGTAAATTTTTCAAAAACTTACCTAATCTTCCCTTGACTTCAGGATACATTCTTGAATCAAATTTCATAAATATTGTTTTTACCCATTATATTTTATATTATTACTTTGGTTTTGACAGTGTAACTACCACATTTTTCCCATCAAACAGGGTTTTCTCAGATCTTTAAAAAAAAACACTTAAGACTTATATGTATGATGATATTTACCTACTTCAAAATTATGAAATAAAAATGAAGAATACACAATTGGTATATTACCTTCAAGGAAACATCTATTCTATTATTCACAAGTTAAGAGAAGTATTTTAACACATTTATAATTTAGGGTAGAACAAATTATTCATTGAAAATATTAAAAATTTGTTTCCATTTCCACATTTTAAATGAAATACAGGGCTTCCCTGGTGGTGAAGTGGTTGAGAGTCCACCTGCCGATTCAGGGGACACAGGTTCGTGCCCTGGTCTGGGAAGATCCCACATGCTGTGGAGCGGCTGGGCCCATGAGCAATGGCCACTGAGCCTGTGCATCTGGAGCCTGTGCTCCACCACGGGAGAGGCCACAACAGTGAGAGGCCCGTGTACCACAAAAAGAAAAAAAATATGATATACAACTATAGAATTCCTGTACATAATTTTTGCTGACTCCAAATGAACCTTCAGTGAACTAAGCTTTGTGTTTCTGCAAACATGCAGTGTAAATGATTGCAAATTAAAAACATTAATTTAAATGACCATTATTGGTTTTCTTTAAGCTACTCAGTGTTGATCACTTGTTTTTCCTGAATAGTCAGAAAACTGGTGAGGTTGCAATAGTTGCATAATCCAGAGAAAATGTCTTTGGTGGAAAAAAAGGAAAGGAAATCTTCATTTAAAAGAATGATTAATTGTGTCAGCCATAAAGAAATAAATCCAAGTAGAAAATATATTAAAAAACAATCAATTGTATACAAAAATGATAGTCTGTTAAATAGTTTATTTTGGGTAACAGGTACATTTGAAATATTCTTATTCTATAGATAAGATACTCTGGTTTCACCCAGCTCTAGTATCAACAGCAGCAGGAGCATATCATCATCATTATAACATCAATAGCCAACAACAGAAACAGCAGCAAATGCCATGAATGGAAAGTTTACTATCACCTCAGTATTTTTATATTTTGTTATAATAACTTTGTCAGATAGATAATATATTCATTTTATAGAAATGAACTCAGGTAACATGGTTTGTTTCTAGTCCCCCAGCTGAAACTTCATATATTTTCAACCCAGAAGTCAAAGATAAATTTGGATTGTACTTTCTTCATTCTTTATACTACACTGTGAAGCCTACATATAAAGTAATTTTTCTTCCTGTGTCTTATCAGATACTTGCTAAAAGCTAAATTCTCACTGTACATTACAGGAACAAAAGCAATTTTTTTTTTTTTTGGCCACACCTTGCAGTATGTGAGATCTTGGTTCCCTGACAAGGGATCGAACCTGTGCTACCTGCATTGGGAGTGTGGAGTCTTAACAACTGGAACACCTAGGAAGTCCTCAAAAGCAAATTTAAAAGCATGTAATTAATACTCTCAATCATGATCATAAAAACTGTGATGGATTGAATTCCATTTACCATGCTCTGGCTGTTGAGAACATAGCTTAGTTACCAAGAAGAGCTAGCCAAGTGTTAGAGTTGCATAAAATTAGATTATAGAGGTTCTGTTGTCCTAGTTTTTTCTTTTTATTATACCAGTTATCAATTATCTATTTGTGATTTGTGAGTGCTACAGATTGTTTCCTCTCTAGATAGAAATGACATCACAATGAAGTTTAGTCATTCATTTTCTAATTAACTTATTCATTAGTCACACATTATTCTTGGTGTTGGAGAATTAGTGGTGGACAATGGTCCCTGTGGAGGGACTAGATATTAATTGTGGCACTGCATGGTGTTCTGAGAGTAAGTAAGAACATGTAATGGGATAATAAAGCTATTTTTATACATCTTCATATATAATTGTAAAGTTTGATCTAGATCTGAAGAAAGAGAAGGAGATCATGCACAAGTGGTGGCAATGAAGGCAAAACTTTTCAAGAAGAGGACACATCATATGAAAAGGCCCTGTGGCAGGAAGTAACAGATATTCAGTAACTGAAGAAGGATCATGTGACAGACCCCAGAGTGGACTGCATGGTGTGAGATATTAAGTATTTGGGGCTTCACCTCAGAGTAATGATAAATTATTCAAATGTTCTGAATATGGGAAGAATGCAGGGGTCAGGAGAATTCAGATTTGTGTTTCAAAAAGATCACTCTATTTGGAATGTGAAGATTGACAGATGTAGACATTAAGAAACTGGCCATAAAAAATAATGAAATAATGTCATTTGCAGCAGCATGGATGGACCTAGAGATTATTATACTAAGTGAAGTAAGTCAGACAAAGACAAGTATCATATGCTATCACTTATATGTGGAATCTAAAAAACATGATACAAATGAACTTATTTACAAAATATAAATAGGCTCACAACATAGAAAAAAATCTTATGGTTACCAAAGAGGAAAGGGGGTAGGGATAAATTAGGAGTTTAGGATTAGCAGATACACACTACTATATATAAAATAGATAAACAACAAGGACCTAATCTACAGCTCAGAGAACTATGTTCAATATCTTGTAATAACCTATAATGGAAAAAAATGGAAAATAATCAGAAAAAGTATATATATATATATTTGGTATTGAATCACTTTTCTGTACACCTGAAACATTGTAAACCAACTATAGTTCAACAAAAAATGTAAAAATATAAACCAGTCAGAGATGCGTATAACTGAAGCTGAAATATCTTTTGGGCATTTGAAGAGAAGTCTGACTTTCTAATTATATTCTGCTTAGTTCAGTACTTCAAAGGTATTTGTAATCTCAGAGCAGAGACACAGAGTGTAAGTCTGCACTTAATTTATCAAGTTTTACTGAGAAAATAACTCCCTGGGAATAATAATCAACAGTTATAGTATATTAGGTGCATTGATATATTTTGAATTACTACAATATTCTTATGTTATCCTATCTTTGGTGGTATAGTTGTAGTGGAAACTATTTCAACTAATAATTGACAGAAATAAGGTAAAGGAAGTGGTATTTTTAGTAACAGGGTTGTGAACAATGTAAGTCACAGTGTCAGTGGGAAAAGGGATTTGTTAGATATGCGGAACATTGTGTTTAGGCTTAGAGGAATAGATACCATGAAGAGTAAGTTCAGCTGAGGAAAGAGCTTTACATAAAGTAGGCAATCCATGAATGAAGAAGAGGATGAGCCTTAGGTCATGCAACCACAAATATACTAAATTCAGTAAGAAAAAAATGTATTCTATGTTTCCATTGTTTTCTCCTTGAATGGTTACAAGTAACATATATGACTATAATTTTTCATGTTCGATGAACATAAACTCAGAGAATTTTAAACATTAGAACATTAAAATAAAGTCAGAAATGTAGAAGACATTGAAGCACATGAGAACTATTTTAAATTAGATTATAATGACAATGGAGAGCCAAAGGAATGCCCAAGAGAAAAAATGGCTGGCTTATCAATACTGCCAAACATGAAACAAAACTATTCTGGTAAAGAATTAAATTAAGTGATGTGTCAAAGAATTTACATTGATAAGTGTGAATAACTCGTTTCCATTGATCAGTCAATTCATAATTCCTAAAAGTTTAATTAGGAGTAATGCAGAAGAATTGAACTTATTGTTTAAAGGTCTATTTTGAAAAATGTATTATTGTATTTGTCCTACTACTTGTACTCCAAAGTTGACAATGTCTTGATGGCAATTTTCACTTTGTTGACTTGTAGATTAGTTGTGTCAGTCCTCTAAGAAATGGTATCTATATGTAAAGAAGAACTCATATGTCTTTTCTAAGGATTCTAGAAGACTGAGTTCATGTTTGTTCTGTCCTGCATACATTTCTATGGCTATCATTACTGCTTATCTCTTTTTGTGTGTAAAGGTGCAGATTTAGAGTCAGATAATCACATTTGGAGTCAATTGTGTCATTACTAATTATATGATTTTAGGGATAATAATGCACTTCTCTAAACTATTAGTTTTTTCATTTGTAAAATAAGAATTATTCTGTCTTGCAGACTTATTGTTTATTCTTGGACTGATTCATTCATTCACTGACAGATATTGATTGAATAATAATCCCAAATGTTGGAAATGAAATGGTGAGTAAAAGTAGACATGGTCCATGCTGTCATGGAGCTTAAAGGCTAGTAGCAGAGAAAGACATTAATCATATAATCACACAAATATTACAACTGTGATTAATCCTAGAAAGAGCAACACATGATATCTAAAAAGAATGTAGAGCAAAGAAATTTGACATAATTAAAGACTCATCTAAGGTTTCCTTGAAGAAATACCTTGACGTTAGAAAGACGAAAAATGTTCACCTGTTGCATGTGTTCATCAAGGGCAGATTTGAAGAAGAGAGAATAGCATGTGCAAAAGCCACATGGGAGCAGAGAGAATGATATTGTCATACAACTGACAGAAGGTCCTGAACACAGAGAACAAGTGTATTGTGATAAAAGTTGAAGTTGGAAAGAGAGATAAGGGTCAAATTATGCAGAACTTTAAAGCTTTTTTGTCATTCTCAAGCTGATGAGCATCTGAAACAGAGGAATGGTAAAATCAGACTTGTGTATGTTTATACATATTTAGTCCTCAATAAATATCTTATCCATTTCCATGTAGCAACAATCTCCAGTGGACTGGTGATATGTTGTACCAGCACTAAGAAATAAATATTCCCACGTGATACAGTATGATGAGACAAAGGCTATGCATTCATTGATACATCGAAGCAGAACCACTTCATCCATTATGCTGACCAAAGATACTCCAACATCAAAAAATGTAGTATCAGCCACAGATAGAAATCTAAAAAAAATTTTCTACTATATTTTTAATGTAACAGTGTTTCAAATAGTGTATTATGAATATGACTATAATGCAGTATGCCATAAAAAATTTTATAATAATTTATTCATTGGTATATAGACTGGGCTCCTGTGAAACAATCATACTGATTACACCTGGTTGCTATAAAGTAACCATATTGTTGTTTCTTCATCATCAGTGCATGAATTGTTATACCTGTACATAACATAAATTTCTTTTTCACATTATCTTTTCATTTTGTATGTCTAGTGTTAATAATATGTATAACATCTACACTGTTTTTTATCATAAAAGACAATATTGACGCAGGGTACTGACAGACAAATGATTCATCTTGTAAACAGATGCCATAAACTTAGGGTATTGATAAATATAGTATGGTATTTTAAATGTATTTTTCTTCCTTATGATTTTCTTAATAACATTTTCTTTTCTGTAACTTATTTTATTGTAAGAATACAATATATAATATGTATGTATATATAACATACAAAATACGTGTTAATCAACTCTTGCTACTGTTAAGATTTCCATTCAGCAGTAAGCTATAAGTAGTTAAGTTTGGGGGTAGTCAAAAGTTATATGTGAATTTTCAGCTGTGTGAGGGATTGAAGTCCCTAACCTCCTCATTGTTCAAGGGTCGACAGTATATAAATGTACAGATAGATTGAAAATAAAAGGATCAGAAAAATGTATACTATACAACCACTAATAATAATAAAGCTGGAGGGCTTCCCTGGTGGTGCAGTGGTTGAGAATCTGCCTGCTAATGCAGGGGACACGGGTTTGAGCCCTGGTCTGGGAGGATCCCACATGCCACGGAGCAGCTAGGCCCATGACCCACAACTACTGAGCCTGCGCGTCTGGAGCCTGTGCTCCTCATCAAGAGAGGCCGCCGGGCTTCCCTGGTGGTGCAGTGGTTGAGAGTCCGCCTGCCGATGCAGGGGACTCCGGTTCGTGCCCCGGTCCGGGAAGATCCCACGTGTGGCGAAGCGGCTGTGCCCGTGAGCCATGGCTGCTGAGCCTGCGCGTCCGGAGCCTGTGCTCCGCAACGGGAGAGGCCACAACAGTGAGAGGCCCGCGTACCGCAAAAAAAAAAATTAAAAAAAAAAAAAAAAGAGAGGTCACCATAGTGAGAGACCCACGCACCACAATGAAGAGCGACCCCTGCTTGCCACAACTAGAGAAATCCCTCGCACAGAAACGAAGATGCAACACAGCAAAAATAAATTAATTTATAAACTCCTACCCCAACATCTTCTTTAAAAAAAATAATAATAATAATAATAAAGCTGGAGAAGTCAGATTAAAAAGACATCAGAAGAAGACAAATTACCAGGATACTTTGTAATTATAAAGAGCTGAATTTATTAAGAAGTTATAAAAATCTTAAATGAGAATGCCACCAAAAATAGAGCTTAAAATACATTAAGTAAAACTGACAGAACTGAGCGAAGAAATAAATTAATCCACAATTATGTTGGTGGTTTAGACACTCATCTCTCAGTTACTAATAAACATGTGAGCAGAATATCAGGATATCTGCTTAACAGCAGCAAAATAAATGTCATTTTTCAAGTGCACTGGAATGCCAGCTGATGCAAACTGGTACATATTGTCAATAATTTAATAGAATTAAATAATATAGAGTGTATTCTTTGATCGCATAGAAACCAATAACAAAAAATAGCTGAAAAAATCCACAGTTTTTTTTTTTAGAAATTAAACAGAACAATTTAAAATAAACCTTTGGTAAAAATAAAAACAATAATAAGGGGAATTACAAAATATTTTGCAAATAGTGAAAAAATGCAACTCAATAACCATACATGAAAATTGTGGAATGCAACTCAAGCAGTTCTTAGTAGGAAATTTATAGTTGTAATGTTTATTTTAAAAATCAATAAAGACCTAAAATAAATAAAGAAACACAATAAGAACTTTGTTAAAGAAGACGAAATTAAACCCAAAGTAAGCAGAAAGAAGGAACGATAATGATATGGGCAGAAATCAGTGCAAGAGAAAACAGACACATAATTCTTAAAAAACCTTTGAAGCCAAAAACTGGCTATTTGAGAATCCATCTGTCTGACTGATCAAAAAAAAGAGGAGAGGAAACAGATTACCAGTATCAGGAATGAAAGGAGGATGATGCTATAAAATCTATAGATATTAAAAAGACAATAAGGGAATCATAGGAATAATTTTATATCAATACATTGTAACACCTAGATGAAAGAGAGAAATTTGTTGATAGAATTTACTGAAACTGAATCCAGAAGAAAAACAATCTTATAGTCCTAGAGCAGTTTAAGGAATTAGTTCATACTGAAGGCTTATCACTAAAGAAAACCCCAGACCAAAATGATCCCACTGGTGAATACTATAAAATATTTAACCAAAAAAATATCAAAATTACACAAAATATTTTAGAAAATAGAAGAGAATAAAATACTTCCCTTTCCACTTTATGAGACAAGTATAATCTTTATCTTAAAATCAGACGAGAACAGTATAATAAAATAAAATTATACATTATTTTTCCTCATGAACAGAGCTGCAAAAAGCTTAAAATATACACAAATCAAATGCAGCAACATACAACAGAACATGAACAGATGAGTTCTCCCACCTCCCAGGAATGAAAGATTAGATTTACATTTGGAAGTAAATCATTATTATTTGCCATTTGGTCAAAGTAGAAGAGAAAACAAAAACAAACAAACAGAAAAGCTATGTTCAATTAAAAATAAAAGTAACTTGGAAATTTCAATACCAATCATGGTAATATCATTCAGTGAAGTAGAAATAGAAGACACTTTTCTCATCCTTTCAATCATCATGATAAGCTTACAGGTAAAGTCATACTTAATGCTGAAAGACTGAGACTTCGTTACCTAGGACTGCAAGCAAGATGATACTTACTCTTACCATTTTTATTTAATATCATATAGGAGGACCTAGCCACTGAAATAAGCCTAAAGAAAAATCTAAGCATATTTGAAAGGAAAAAGAAAAATTTTGTTCATGGGTGACATGATTGTGTACATAAAAAATAAGCAAACTACAAATAAAGCAATTAAAACTAATAAGTAAATCACCAAATTCATTTGTTACAAAGCCAATAAAAATTTACTTACATTTTTATATACCAAAATCAAGCTGGATATTGATATTAATAAAGCAATAATATTTACAATAACATTCAAAATTATGTAATACTAGGGGTAAATTAAACATTGAAACCTATAAAACTCTTTTGAGAGCAGTCAAAAACCTTAATAAATAAAAGCATATATTATGCATCTGATCAAGAGTTTCAGTATTGTTAAAATGTTAATTTCCCCCTAATTTAATAAGATTTAATTTCAATGAAATTGAATTTTAATTTTATATAACAAGCTGATATTTTTAACGGAAACATTTATTAAATTCAATTCAGCAAAAGACTAAAAAATCAAAGATTTGTAGTGTGGAGGAAAAGTGGAGAAAGTGAGTGAAGTCTGTTAAAGCTGAAAGACCATGATCTGACTCTGTCCCTAACTGGGAAAACAGTGTTTTAATTTTGTTATTTGGTTGGCAGTATACAGGAAGATGAATTAGGTAAGCAGTAACACAGTGGGCTAGCTATTGCTGTTCTACTGTAGGTAAGGTGCCAGAGTCTAGGTTATTCCTCTTATTTAGGTCTGCACACATGTCTACAGGGCTAGTTGGCAAGGATAGAAAGGTTAAATGATAATTTTCAAAAAGCTAAAATCATGATGCCTATACAAAGTTATTAATTAATGAGGGAGCTAGTAAGATGTTAAAACCATCTCAAATGGGGATTTGACTTAGACTCCTCTACTGGATAAAAATGTATTTGCATAGTCATGAACAAAACTTATTTCCATTATTTGAACAGTACACATGTACTACCATCAGCTATTTACACATTAACTTCTGTCTCTATAGGATTGTAGTAGCCTATTCAAAGACAAAGGCCCATATTTCCATAGAACTATATGACAACAGAAGATACTAGTATAGAGATAATGCCCAGTATTCCATTGAAAGAGCATCTAGTAATATCTTTGCCCATTTCCAAGACCTTTTCAATTTTTCCTAACAGAAAGTATTGCCCTGTTGTCCAGGCAAGACCTGATTACTTGAGGTAAAAAAGCCAGACTTTCCTCTAGTGCAACCAAGTGATGTTCAAAGGACAGGAAAAAAATCCTTCTCTGGGGCAGTCACTGTCCACATCTAACTGCCTCATTACAGAGCACCTAGTCTACAAGAATATTGAAAGTACTGTCCCCAAGTGATCTGCTTTTTTAAAAACTTTATTTTATATTGGAGAAAAGTTGATTTACAGTGTTGTGTTAGTTTCAGGTGTACAGCAAAGTGATTCAGTTATATATACACATGTATCTATTCTTTTTAATATTCTTTTCCCATTTATGTTATTACAGAATATGGAGCAGAGTTCCCTGCCATTATACAGTAGGTGCTTTTAGGTTATCTATGTTAAGCATAGCAGTATATATATGTCAATCCCAAATTCCCAATCTATCCCTCCTCCCCACCTGTCCCTGCTGGCAACCATAAGTTGGTTCTCTGTCTGTGAGTCTGTTTTGCATACAAGTGAGATCATATTTGTCTTTCTTTCTCTTTCTGACTTACTTCACTAAGTATGATAATCTCCAGGTCCATATATGCTGCTGAAGATGGAATTATTTCAATATTTATAATGGCTGAGTAGTATCCCATTGTCTCTATACATGTACCACATTTTCTTTATCCCTTCATCTGTCGATCAACATTTAGGTTGCTTCTATGTCTTGGCTATTGGAAACAGTGTTGCAATAACCACTGGAGTGCACTTATCATTTCAAAACATGCTTTTCTCATGATATATGTCCAATAATGGGATTGCTAGGTCGTATGGTAGCTCTATTTTCGGGTTTTTAAGGGAAAGTCCATACTGTTCTCCATAGTGGTTGTACCAATTTACATTCCCAACAACAGTGTAGGAGGGATACCTTTTCTCGACACCCTCTCCAGCATTTATGCTTGGCAGATTTTTTGATGATGTTCATTCTGACTGATGTGAGGTGGTATCTCATTGTAGCTTTTTTTTTTTTTAACATCTATATTGTAGTATAATTGCTATACAATGATGTGTTAGTTTCTGCTTTATAACAAAGTGAATCAGCTATACATATACGTATATCCCCATATCTCCTCCCTCTTTTGTCTCCCTCCCACCCTCCCTATCCCACCCCTCTAGGTCATGACAAAGCACCAGGCTGATCTCCCTGTGCTATGCAGCTGCTTCCCACTAGCTATGTATTTTACATTTGGTAGTGTATATATGTCAATGCCACTCTCTCACTCCGTCCCAGCTTTCCCTTCCCCCTCCCCGTGTCCTCAAGTCCGTTCTCTATGTCTGCGTCTTTATTCCTATCCTGCCCCTACGTTCTTCAGAAGCATTTTTTTTTCAGATTCCATATATATGTGTTAGCATACAGTATTTGTTTTTCTCTTTCTGACTTATTTCACTCTGTGTGACAGACTCTAGGTCCATCCACCTCACTACAAATAACTCAATTTCATTTCTTTATGGCTGAGTAATATTCCATTGTATATATGTGCCACATCTTCTTTATTCACTGTTCTGTCGATGAACACTTAGGTTGCTTCCATGTCCTGGCTATTGTAAATAGAGCTGCAATGAACATTGTGGTACATGATACTTTTTGAATGATGGTTTTCTCAGGGTATATTCCCAGTAGTGGGAATTCTGGGTCATAAGGTAGTTCTTTTTTAGTGTTTAAGGAACCCCCATACTGTTCTCCATAGTGGCCGTACCAATTTACATACCTATCAACAGTGCAAGAGGGATCCCTTTTCTCCACACTCTCTCCAGCATTTATTGTTTGTAGATTTGATAATGGCCACTATGACTGGTGTGAAGTGATACGTCATTGTAGTTTTGATTTGCATTTCTCTAATGATTAGTGATGTTGGGCATGCTTTCATGTGTTGGTGGGCAATCTGTATGTCTTCTATGGAGAAATGTCTATTTAGTTCTTTAGCTCATTTTTGTATTAGGTTGCTTGAGTTTTTAATATGGAGATGCATGAGCTGCTTGTATATTTTGGAGATTAATCCTTTGTCAGTTCCTTCATTTGCAAATATTTTCTCCAATTCTGAGGGTTGCCTTTTCATCTTGTTTATGGTTTCCTTTGCTGTGCAAAAGCTTTTAAGTTTCATTAGGTTCCATTTGTTTATTTTTTTTTATTTCCATTTCTCTAGGAGGTGGGTCAAAAAGGATCTTGCTGTGATTTATGTCATAGAGTGTTCTGCCTATGTTTTCCTCTAAGAGTTTTATAGTGTCTGGCCTTACATTTAGGTCTTTATTCTATTTTGAGTTTATTTTTGTGTATGGTGTTAGGGAGTGGTCTAATTTCATTCTTTTACATGTAGCTGTCCGGTGTTCCCATCACCACTTATTGAAGAGGTTTTCTTTTCTCCACTGTATACTCTTGCCTCCTTTATCAAAGATAAGGTGACCATATGTGCACAGGTTTATCTCTGGGCTTTCTATCCTGTTCCATTGCTCTATCTTTTGGTTTTTGTGCCAGTACCATACTGTCTTGATTACTGTACCTTTGTAGTATAGTCTGAAGTCAGGGAGCCTGATTCCTCCAGCTCCATCTTTGTATCTCAAGATTGCTGTGGCAATTCAGGATCTTTTGTTTTTTCATACAAACTGTGAAATTTTTTTGTTGTAGTTCTGTGAAAAATGCCATTGATAGTTTGAAAGGGATTGCACTGAATCTGTAGATTGCTTTGAGTAGTATAGTCATTTTCACAATGTTGATTCTTCCAATTCAAGAAAATGGTATATCTTTCCACCTGTTTGTATCATCTTTAATTTCTTTCATCAGTGTCTTATAGTTTTCTGCATACAGGTCTTTTGTCTCCTTAGGTAAGTTTATTCCTAGGTATTTTATTATTTTTGTTGCAGTGGTAAATGGGAGTGTTTCCTTGATTTCTCTTTCAGATTTTTCATCATTAGTGTATAGGAATGCAAGAGATTTCTGTGCCTTTATTTTGTATCCTGCTACTTTGCCAAATTCATTGATTAGCTCTACTAGTTTTCTGGTAGCATCTTTAGGATTCTCTATGTATAGTATCATGTCATCTGGAAACAGTGACAGCTTTGCTTCTTCTTTTCCAATTTGGATTCCTTTTATTTCTTTTTCTTCTCTGATTGCCGTGGCTCAAATTTTCAAAGCTGTGTTGAATAATAGTGCTGAGAGTGGGCATCCTTGTCTTATTCCTGATCTTAGAGGAAATGCTTTCAGTTTTTCACCTTTGAGAATGATGTTGGCTGTGGGTTTGTCGTATATGGTCTTTATTATGTTGAGGTAACTTCCCTGTATGCCTACTTTCTGGAGGGTTTTCATATAAATGGGTGTTGTGTTTTATTGAAAGCTTTTTCTGCATCTGTTGAGATGATCATATGATTTTTTCCTTCAATTTGTTAATATGGTTTATCACATTGTTTGATTTGTGTATATTGAAGAATCCTTGCATTCCTTGTGTAAACCCCACTTGATCATGGTGTATGATTCTTTTAATGTGCTGTTGGATTCTATTTGCTAGTATTTTGCTCAGGATTTTGCATCTATGTTCACCAGTGATATTGGCCTGTAGTTTTCTTTCTTTGTGACATATGTGTCTGGTGTTGATATAAGTGTGATAGTCACCTCATAGAATGAGTTTGGGAGTGTCCCCCCCCTCTGCTATACTTTGGAAGAGTTTGAGAAGCATAGGTGTTAATTCTTCTCTAAATGTTTGATAGAATGCGCCTGTGAAGTCATGTGCTCCTGGGCTTTTGTTTGTTGGAAAATTTTTAATCTCAGTTTGAAGTTCATTACTTATGATTGGTCTATTTATATTTTCTATTTCTTCCTGTTCAGTCTCAGAAGGTTGTGCTTTTCTAAGAATGTGTCCATTTCTTCCAGGTTGTCTGGTTTATTGGCATATAGTTGCTTGTAGTAATCTCTCATGATCCTTTGTATTTCTTCAGTGTCAATTGTTACTTCTCTTTTTTCATTTCTTATTCTATTGATGAGCCTTCTACTGTTTTTCCTTGTTGAGTCTGGATAATGTTTTATCAATTTTGTTTATCTTCTCAAAGAACAAGCTTTTAGCTTTATTGATCTTTGTTATTGCTTCCTTCATTTCTTTTTCACTTATTTCTGATCTGATCTTTATGATTTCTTTCATTTTGTTAACTTTGGGGTTTTTTTGGTTGCTTTTTCTCTAATTTCTTTTGGTGTAATGTTTGGTTGTTTGAGATGTTTCTTTTATCGTGAGGTAGGATTGTATTGCTATAAACTTCCCTCTTAGAACTGTTTTGCTGCATCTCACAGGGTTTGGGTCATCGTGTTTTCATTGTCATTTGTTTCTAGGTTTTTTTGATTACCTCTTTGATTACTTCAGTGATCTCTTGGTTACCTAGTAGCGTATTGTTTTGCCTCCTCGTGTTTGTATTTTTTACAGATTTTTTTTCCTGTAATTGATGTCTAGTCTCATAGTGTTGTGGTCAGAAAAGGTTCTTGATATGATTTCATTTTTCTTAAATTTACCAAAGCTTGCGTTGTGACCAAAGATATGACCTATCCTGCAGAATGTTCCATGTGAACTTGAGAAGAAAGTGTATTCTTCTGTTTTCTGATGGAATGTCCTATAAAAATCAATTAATCCATCTGGTTTAATGTGTTATTTAAGGCCTTTTTTTCCTTACTGATTTTTTGTCTAGTTGATCTGTCCATTAATGACAGTGGAGTGTTAAAGTTCCCCATTATTATTGTGTTACAGTCAATTTCTCCCTTTATGGCTGTTAGTTATTCTCTTATATATTGAGGTGTTCCTACTTTGGATACACATATATTTATGATACTTATATCCTCTTCTTGGATTGACCCTTTGATCATTATGTAGTATCCTTCCTTGTCTCTTATAACAGTCTTTATTTTAAAGTCTACTTTGTCTGATATAAGTATTGCTACTCTAGCTTTCTTTTGATTTTCATTTATATGGAATATCTTTTTCCATCCCCTGACTTTCATTCTGTATGTGTCCCTAGCTCTGAAGTGGATCTTTTGTAGACAGCATGTATACGGATCTTGTTTTTGTATCCATTCAGCCAGACTGTGTCTTTTCATTGGAGCATTTAATCCATTTACATTTAAGCTAATATCAGTATGCATATTCTTATTGCCATTTTGTTAGTTGTTTAGGATTTATTTTTGTAGGTCTTTTTTCTTTCCTTCCTCTTTTATTCTCTTCTCTTGTGAATTGATGACTAACTTCATATTGTTTTTGTATTCCTTTTTATTTTTTATGTGTGTATCTATTGTAGGTTTGAAGTTTGCATTTCCCGTGAGGTTTTAACAGTCTATATATAAACAAGACTGGTTTTAGTTTCTGTCTTTTAAATTTCAAATGTATTTCCAATATCCTGCATTTATGCTCTCTTCTTCTCCCAATTGCTGGTTTTGATATCATATTTGTGTGTGGATGATTTCCCACCTTTACTGTGTATTTGCCTTCACTGGTGAGCTTTTCCATTGGTAATTTTCTTGTGTCTAGTTGTGGGTCTTTTTTGTTTTTTGTTTTTTTTGCTTAGAAAATTCCTTTAACATTTGTTGCAAATCTGGTGTGGTGGTGCTGAATTCTCATCCTTTGCTTGTCTCTAAAGTTGTTGATTTCTCTGTCAAATGTAAATGAGAGCCTTGCTGTGTAAAATATTCTTTGTTAAGGTTTTTCCATTTCATCATTTATAATATATTATGCCCCTCCCTTCTGGCCTCCAGAGTTTCTGTTTTTAAATTTTGTCAGTGTGATTACTGTGTGTCTGCACTTCCTGGACTTGGTTGACCGTTTCCTTTCCCATATTAGGGAAGTTTTCAGCTATTTTCTTTTCAAATATTTTCTCGAAAAAGATGGATGAATTGGACCCAAAAGTTAGTGGAAGACATAGAGTTGGAGATCTTGTCTATAAATCCACTTCACAAATGTATCTATGCATGGAAAAGAAGATTGGAGGGCATATAAACTTCGGGCGTGGGGGGAGAGAATAAGACGGCAAAAGATGCATGTTTTAGTTTTGATCATCCTTTGGGAATCAGATTACAGGTGAAGAATTTATTTTTACTTTTGTACTTTTTTTTTTTTTTTGGCGGTACGCAGGCCTATCACTGCTGTGACCTCTCCCATTGTGGAGCACAGGCTCTGGACGTGCAGGCCCAGCGGCCATGGCTCACAGGCCCAGACGCTCCGCAGCATGTGGGATACTCCTGGACCAGGGCACGAACCCGCGTGCCCTGCATCAGCACGCAGACTCTCAACCACTGTGCCACCAGGGAAGCCCTACTTTTGTACTTTTAATGTTTCTCTAAATTTAAGTTGTCATCACTAAACATACATTATTATAGATTGAAGAAAATTAATTGTTTAAAAAATAAGTAAAACAAGTTTCCTCTATGATAATGGTAACTTGGTGGGTTATTTTTGGGACAATTTCAGACTATACCTGATGAAATTAATAATGTGCAAGAGACCTGTCTTGTAAGAAGTTTGGTGTGCACAGGATTGATGTGGACTGCTCGTCTAAGAATGAAGTTCACACCTCTAGGAGGAAGCTGTCTTCACTGTTCAGGTTCTATCAATTGAACTCACAACAGAAAGCCTCTAGGGATATTCCAGAGAAAAGCCTTTTAGAAAACTGGGACATTTTATGAGGCTCTTCTCTGGAATTAGTCCTCTGTCTTAGATGGATATCCACTCTGTCTCTTGTTTCTGTAACAAGAGGCTTTGACTAGCTATAATTCTAGTCTTGTCAATAAACTTTCTCACTCCATCATCTCCTGTTGGATTCCAGTGTCATCTTTTATTTTATTTTTTCATCTTTTTTTAATATATAAATTTATTTATTTATTTTTGGCTGCATTGGGTCTTCGTTGCTGCATGCTGGCTTTTCTCTAGTTGCAGAAAGTGGGGGCTACTCTTTGTTTTGGTGCACGGGCTTCTCATTGCAGTGGCTTCTCTTATTATGGAGTACAGGCTCTAGGTGTGTGAGCTTCAGTAGTTGTGGCATGTAGGCTCAGTAGCTGTGGCTCACAGTATGTAGAGTGCAGGTTCAGTAGTTGTGGCACATGGGCTTAGTTGCTCCACGGCATATGGAATATTCCTGGACCAAGGCTTGAACCTGTATTCTCTGCATTGGCAGGCGGACTTTTAACCACTGCACCACCAGGGAAGTTCCTCCAGTGTTATCTTCGAGAATACAAGCTAGCATGTACAAATGAGACCTCTTTCCTAACTCTTGAGAGTCAGCTGCCCAGACAAAGCAAGCAGTTCTGGTCTGCCTAATTCTGTCTTTTCATGTTGTAAGTTTTACAGAAGTACCTCAACATGGGGAAGCCTAGGTTTTTTCCTTGTGATCATCACTTTGCTCATTATTCTGACAAATTCTGGAGTTTAGAGATATATTATGGCCACTCATTAAGCTACAATTGCTAATGTGACTACGAGCTTTATTATTAATAGAGGTGATTGTATCATTTCCATCTATGTAACTCCTGATCTACTTTTTTTGTTTTAACTTAACAGACTTTGATTTTTATAGAAGAGTTTTATGTTTACAACAAAAAATGAGCAGAAAGTACAAGGAGCTCCCACATACCCCTACACACAGTTTAATCTATTATTAATATATTAATATGGTAATAACCTACAGTTGATAAACCAATATTGATACATTTTATTAAATAGAATTTGTAGTTTATTCAGGTTTGCTTAGTTTTTACCTAATGTTGTTTCTCTGTTCCAGGAGTTCACCTAGGACACCACATTATATTTAGTTGTTATGTCTCTTTAGCCTTCTCTTGACTGTGACAATTTCTCTGACTTTCTTTGTTTTAGATGAACTTGCAGTAAGAGGAGTAGAGTTTCTCAAGGTTAGACTGGGACTACGGATTAAGGGAATGTAGATCACATAGGTAAAGTGTCATTTTCATTACATTATATCAAGGTAACATACTATCAACATGATTTATGACTGTTGATGCTTTGTCCCATGGCTGAAGTAGGATTTGCCATGTCTCTTCACTTTCCCCCCATTTAAGGGAGAATACTAAAAATTAATATCTTGGGCTTCCCTGGTGGCACAGTGGTTGAGAGTCTGCCTGCCGATGCAGGGGACGCGGGTTCATGCCCCGGTCTGGGAAGATCCCACATGCCGCGGAGCAGCTAGACCCATGAGCCATGGCCGCTGAGCCTGTGCATTCAGGCCCTGTGCTCCACAACGGGAGAGGCCACAACAGTGAGAGGCCCCCATACCACAAAAAAAAAAAAAAAAATTAATATCTTCTTTTTAATAGAGAATATTTTAAAATACTTCTAAGATTATTGAGAGGGGCAAGTGGTGAGGGTGATAGAAAGAAAGAAAGAATAACAAGTTTGCGACTTTCAGAGAAAATGAGAGGGTTTCTGGGCAATGATACAAATGGACAGGGTTACCTTGGCTTGAGTTGGAGCACAGTTTTCCTTGAGACTGTGGAGAAAGATGCTAGGAATAATGAACTTATTGTAGTGTTTGAGCAAGTCTCATATATGAATTTTTTAATGGCACAGTTTGTTTGGTTTGGTTTTGCTTAGCTGAGTGAAAGGAAGTGGCTGAGACTAGCCACATAGGAAAACAGAAAATTTAACAAACCAGAAATTAGTGAAAAGACCACTAAGCAACAGTTGAGGGTCTATTTCAGGTTAGAAACTATCAGTTTTTCCAGATTATGTAATTTTATGCAGATAATGGAAATAGACCATTGGTTTGAACCAGAGTTAAGAGTTGGCAAAAGCAAGTATAGTGGAAGATCATAGAGATATGAGATTCTAGTGAGAGTGAGCTGAAATATCTGAGGAAAAAAAAAAAAAAGAAAGCATAAAGCAACTGGAAGATGGTGATATTTAAGAAGTAATGAATGGGTTCGAAATTTGAATTCAATGCAAGATTGAAAAGGAGTAAAAGAAGGATGTTCAGGGCTTCCCTGGTGGTGCAGTGGTTGAGAGTCCACCTGCCGATGCGGGGTACACGGGCTCGTGTCCCAGTCCGGGAGGATCCCACATGCCGCGGAGTGGCTGGGCCCGTGAGCCATGGCCGCTGAGCCTGCGCGTCCGGAGCCTGTGCTCCGCAATGGGAGAGGCCACAACAGTGAGAGGCCCGCATAACGCAAAAAAAAAAAAAAAAAAAAGAAGGATGTTCAGATTAGAGAAATTTCAAATTTCAATATGTGGAAAATAGTGTTAAAGTTTTCATCCAGTTTGTAACCATATGAAAAGTCTACTAAAGTAGACAAATGATTTAAAAAACACATTAAATGACAGGATCTAACCATATGGCTGGATATGATGGTGATAGCAGTGCATATTGATATTCTGATGATGGTAGCTAATGAGGTTGATGAAAAAGTGAGTCAGGTGTAATAATATTATTAAAATATCAAGTTGTGACTCTATGGTTAACAGATCATTGTATAAGAATAAGAAGAGTGAGAAGTACTTGAGGTTTTGTGAGAAGAATGGTAGTTGGCAGGGAGTGTGGAACCAGAGGAACTTTAAACCATTCCAAACTTTCTTTATGATGATGGAAATAATGGGAAAGGAATGGCTTGCTTTTAAGAGGAAAGCAAGAGGAGTGAAAAAGTAGGTTTTAGCTAATGAGACATATGGTACATTAGAGGAAGATATGTATTTTAACCCAAATCAAGGTCATAAAAATTCACAGAGTGTAGTAATTTATGTACTTTGGTTTTATTATCAGTTTAGATTTGGTATAATGGAATATAATTTCCTCCTTCTTGATATTGAGTAATAAAAATTGCATAAATGGTAGTAAGGGTTTTGATGGTACTGAGATAGTCATTATTGTATGGTGGGGCAGCTATATATAAGCAGAAGAAACAACAGCAGAAGATGGCAAAATTACTGTGGTCGGCTGTGACCCTAGGTTTCAAAGCTCATCAGTGGGCTGCATATGAGGAAGATTAAAAAGAGACTTCTACCTATAATTTTGAGCTCTGCTTCTAGGAAACAAGTCATGAGTCAACTAAGCACTTGAACTGCTTATATTTACACTTATGTTTACTAATACATTGCAATCAATATTCTGGAATATGAAAATACAATTTAGTATGTGTCCATCTTTCAGAGGAGGTATCCTATACTAATTAATTTGTTTTTTATAATGGTGACACAAGTGATTTCCATTTTGTGTGCTTAACTCCTAACCACACTGTTATAACTTTATGTGAGAACCTTGCATGTTAAACATTTCTCTCCACAAAATGAAATAAAACTATTGTATTTTCCATCTAAGAGAGACAGTAAAGAATTACTATGCAAGGATTTCTGGCGTTCTTTATTTAATAGTTCAAAGAAAGTTTAGAAATTCCAGATCACTTGAGATTTTAGGGTTTTCTTTAATGGGGTCCTCCAAAAATATTTCCAAAGTACTTATAGTTGTATCTATTTTTTTCTTCAAAGACTTGAATTTTTTTTTTTTTTTTGCACCAAGAAATATCCAAAATGAACACAGGAATTTCACCACTGTGTAGACCACTGTAATTGGAGTGTTAAGTCTGAGGTTTTGCAAATATGTAATGTTGAATATGTAGACTTTTTAAGATGCTTCTTTCTACTTTTAGTAGACATTCCTTCTACCTACTCTCATGATATGTGCTTCAACAAATCTTTTATTTAGTTTTAGCACTAGAATCACAAAGCACATTTACAAATTAAATTTCCATAAAATTCATAAAATGACAAAAATTAAAACACAGAGACAGGAGAAAATTAAATTTTAACCCATATTTTCATGTAGCTATCACCCTTTTGCACTCCATGATGAAGTTTTCATTCATTTGTTATAAATCTATTTGAGAGGGACTATAGACTAGAAGTCCAAGATCAGGGTGTTGGGCAGGTTTAGTTTCTCCTAAGTCCTCTCTCCTTGCAAATGCCTGCCTTATCCCTATAACCTCACATGGTCCTTTCTCTATTCTTGAGAATCCGATGTGTCTCTGCATGTTTCCAAATCTCCTCTTCTTATAAGGAAGTGAAATTGGATTAGCCCTATCTTTACAGCCTCATTTTAACTAAAAGACCCCTTTAAAGGCCTCATCTCAAAATTAGTCACATTCTGAGATGCTAGTGGTGAGAGTTTCAACATATGAATTTTGGAGGAGATATAGTTCAGCCCATCACACACACACACACACACACACAGACATACACTTACCACACACACACACACACACACACACACACACACACACACATATATATATCATCCAGTATCTTATAAATGAATTTTAAAAAATAAGAAACGTTGTGGTTGTTTATTTATTGCTTTTTTTTTAGGTTTAACTGAAATGAAAAATCATTATATAGCTCAAGTAATAAATCACAACTCTTTAATCAAAATACACAAAGCAAGACGTGGAATAGATTTTTTTTTCCCAAATTAAACATGCAGATGCCCAACAGACACATGAAACAATGTTGTGTTGTGGAGAATGTGGAGAAAAGGGAACATTCGTGCTTTGTTGGCTGCACCAACTTGTGCAGCCACTACACAAAACAGTATGGAGATTCCTCAAAAAATTAAAAATAGAACTACCATACAATCCAGAAATTCCACTTTTGGGTATTTTTCCAAAGACAATGAAAACACTAATTTGAAAATATATATGCATCCCTATGTTCACTGCAGCATTATTCACAATAACCAAGATATGGAAGCAACCTCAGTGCCTACTGATAGATGAGTGGGTGAAGAAGATGTGATATGCATACAGATATGCATGCAGACACACAAGGGACTATTACTTAGCCACAAAAAAGAAATGAAATCTTGCCATCTGTGACAGCATGGATCCAGAAGGTATTATGTTATGTGAAATAACTCAGACATAAGACAAATACCTATGATTTCACTTATGTGTGGAATCTAAAAAACAAAGCAAATGAACAAATAGAACAAAACAAAAGCAAGCATAGACACAGAGAACAAACAGGCAGTTGCCAGTGGAGAGGAAAGTGGGGTGATGATGGAAATATGTGGAAGAAATTAAGACTCAAATTTCCAGTTACAAAATAAACATCATAAAGATGAAATGCGCAGCATGGATAATATAGTCAATAAAAATATAATGTTTTTGTATAGTGACAGATGGCAACTAGACTTGTGCTGATCATTTTGCAATGTGTAGAAACATCAAATCACTGTGTTGTGCACCAGGAGCTAACATAGGGTTGTAGGTCAGTTATACTTCAAAAAACAAACACATAAACTCATTTAAAAAAGATTAAATGTGATTATCAGAGACAGGGTAGGGGGAGAAGTAATTGGATAAGGGTGGCCAAAAGTACAACCTTCAGTTATAAGTACAAGGGGTGTAAATTCACACCATGATTAATATAATTAATATTGCTATATGTTATATATGAAAGTTGTTGAGAAAATAAATCCTAAGAGTTTTCATCACAAAGAAAAAATATGTTTTCTATTTATTTAATTTTGAATCTATATGAGACAATGGATGTTCACTAAACTTACCGTGATAATAATTTCATGATGTGTGTGAGTCAAATCATTATGCTCTATGCTTTAAGCTTATACAGTGCTGTATGTCAATTATATCATAATAAAACTGAAAGGGAAATAAATAAATAAATGTAAGAAAATAATCCTAAGAAAAAAACACACAAAAAATTTGTTGGTAAAGCAATTTATATTAACATATCAATGTTTGTGGAATATCCATCACTAAGACCAAGTTTGCTTACTGTGGTAGCACCTTTTTATTGAAGTTTTTCCAACTGATGGGAAGGGATAGAGAATTCTATGAACTTGATCCATATAAAATAATTATTTTTTAGAAAAAATATTTTTAACATATTTTCAAGAATTTTTATACCTGAGTTTTCCAAGGAGAGTATTGAGATACTGTCCTTCCTAATAACTCTTGGATATAAATAGAGAAATGTTTTTCTAAAATAGACTTTTTATTCTGTTATATTAAGGAGCAGGCCATCAGTAAACCTTAACTACCTCTGGGATATGTGCAAGCACTTTAGTAAGCATTCAAAGACTGTAAAATATAACCACAAACTAGTTTTCTAATATCATTTCCATGTACTTTTTTTGAAAGAATCTTCTACTTTACTCAGACTAATTGGCTTTCTCCATTCTTTTGTTAAACCATTGTTCTCTAGACTATTTCTTTTCTATGTAGAGGTCAACTGGTGAAATAAATGAAAAAAGCGAAGAAAAAAGAACACAATTAACAATCAGTTGTAATTAATTGGGGGTTATAATCACCTAATTTTAATTACTAGATATGCTTGTAAACTATGAGAAATTATTTTAAAAACACAGGACAAAAATACACAGAACAGATGATGTAGATATTTCATTTACAGATATCCATCTAAATAAATGTAATTTCATGTGCACCAAAAGTCATGGACAAGAATTTTCATAGAAACGTTATCTGTATTATTATTCCACAACTGGAAACAACACAAAGATCCATCATTAGGACTACAACTGAAAAGTCCACCAATAAGAATACTATAAAGCAATTAAAAATGTGCAAACTTTTGTTATTAGCCAATGATATAAAATATTTTCACAAAAATAACTTTCAGTAAAAAGAGCTGCATGAAATAGAATATACACTGTATCAATCCATTTATATAAAGTTCAAAAATAAGCAATAAGAATTTATTGTGATAGCTATTAGAATAAAAGTTATTTTTCAGCTCAAAACATAAAAGAGACTGTTAGTATGTGAGTACTATCTTTGCTTTTGGTTATGTTCATATACATTATGTTTTACACACTTTTTTATATGTTATCAGTATGCTATAATTAAAGTGTATTTAAAAATCACCTAAGCATGCACACACACACAGCAATATGAGGTGATAAAATGGATAAAATGGTGTATTTAATGCAAACATTGCCCTCAACTCCTTCCAGAAACCCTTATAAAGAAATTTTTACAAAAGACATAAAACCACAAAGACAAAGGAAGAGGTCAGACAGAAGCAACCTCTTTTTAGAAGATGGATAGCAGAGCAATGAAGGATAAGTAACTTAAATTTTAAAAAGCTATAAACTAAAAACAGTTTAGTAAACCACGAAGCTAATTGACAACAGAGACCCACCAAGCTAACAGCAATTATAGTCCCAGATGCTCTTATCTCTGCTCATCTAGATGGGTGGCCTCTCTCAACCTATCCAGGTTGAAGTATGCAGGCTATTCTTAGGAGATTGTCCATGAGAGAATCTGTGTATTGAAGGATACCAGTTACAAAATGGAGGCTGTATGTATTGTTACTATAGTGAAAGCAGGAAGATCAGGTGGATGTTTACACACTGAACATTGAGATCTTTATCTTTTCTACTACATCTGGCTCAAAAATTATTAGCAGCCAAAGAAATTACTAGCATCAGACAGGAAGTTGGGGAAGACTTCTCTGAGGTGTCTGACAAGCCCAAATATAACAACTAAAGATACTGGCAGCGGCAGCTCCTTAAAAAATGCAACTAGGCTATCCTACTCTGAAGCCAACAGTCAACAAAGCACCCTTAAACATACCGAGCTACTAAGGGTGACTAAACTTCTAAAGAATAGTATATAATAAACAGACAGAGGCTAAAAACTAAAACAAAAGTTGCTTGGAGAAAATAGAGACTATGAAAGGAGAATTTTAAAAGATTAAACAATATTCTGAGTGATAAGGCAGCATCCTCGTATCATAAGACTAGAAGAGATACTTTAAAATAAATCATTCAAAAAATTTAGTAGAATAAAAATAAAAATAAACAAATGGGCCCGAATTAAACTTGAAAGCTTTGCACAGCAAAGGAAACCATAAGAAATGAAAAGACAACCCACAGAACTGGAGAAAATATTTGCAAATGAAGTGATGGACAAGAGATTAATCTCCAAAATATACAAACAGCTCATGAAACTCAATACCAAAAAACAAACAACCCAATCAAAAAATGGGTGGAAGATCTAAATAGACATTTGTTCAAAGAAGACATACAGATGACCAAGAGGCACATGAAAAGATGCTCAACATCACTAATTATTATAAAAATGCAAATCAAAACTACAGTGAAGGGTTCCCTGGTGGTGCAGTGGTTGGCAGTCCGCCTGCTGATGCAGGGGACATGGGTTCATGCCCCAGTCCGGGAAGATCCCACATGCCACGGAGCAGCTGGGCCCGTGAGCCATGGCTGCTGAGCCTGTGCGTCCAGAGCCTGTGCTCCGCAATGGGAGAGGCCACAACAGTGAGAGGCCCGCGTACCGCAAAATCAAAAAAAAACTACAATGAGGTATCACCTCACACTTGTTAGAATGGCCATCATCAAAAAATCTATAAACAGGGGCTTCCCTGGTGGTGCAGTGGTTGAGAGTCCACCTGCCAATGCAGGGGATGCAGGTTCATGCTCCAGTCAGGGAGGATCCCACATGCTGTGGAGCAGCTGGGCCCGTGAGCCATGGCCACTGAGCCTGCATGTCTGGAGCCTGTGCTCTGCAACGGGAGAGGCCACAACAGTGAGAGGCCAGCATACTGTAAAAAAAAAAAAAAAAATCTACAAACTATAAATGCTCGAGAGGGTGTGGAGAAAAGAGAACCCTCCTACACTTTGGTGGGAATGTATATTGGTTTCAGCCACTATGGAGATCAGTATGGAGGTTCCTTAAAAAACTAAAATTAAGCTACCATATGATACAGCAATCCCACTCCTGGCAGATATTCAGAGAAAACCATAATTTGAAAAGATACATGCACTCCAATGTTCATTGCAGCACTATTTACAATAGCCAAGACATGGAAGGAACCTAAATGTCCATCAACAGAGGAATGGATAAAGAAGACATGGCATATATATACAATGGAATATTACTCAGCCATAAAAAAGAATGAAACAATGTCATTTGCAGCAACATGGGTAGACCTCGAGATTGTCATACTGAGTGAAATAAGTTAGACAGAAAAAGACAAATATCATATGATATTGCTTATATATGGAATCTGAAGAATATGGTACAAGTGAACCTATCTACAAAACAGAAATAGAGTCACATATGTAGAAAACAAGCTTATGGTAACCAAAGGGGAAAAGTGGGGGGGATAAGTTGGAAGATTGGGATTTACTTATACACACTACTATATAAAACAGATAACTAGTAAGTACCTACTATATAGCACAGGGAACTCTACTCAATACTCTGTAATGATCTATATGGGAATAGAATCAAAAAAGAGTGGATGTATGTATATGTATAACTGATATACTTTGCTGTATGTAAGAAACTAACAAAACACTGTATATCAACTATACTCTAATAAAAGTTAATTTAAAAAAGAGAATTTAGTAGAGCTGTTGCATATTACAAACATGATAGATAATCTGTGCAAAATATCAATACAATTTTTGAAGTTGAAATTGAGCATTAAAAAAAATATATAGTACAAAAAGAAAAAAGGATGGATATACCAGAAAGGAAAATACAGTGAAATTACAGTTCTGGTGGTCCAACATCAAAATTATAGTAGTTTCAGAACAGTAGAACAGAGGAATTTTATAAAAGCACTTCACCAACAAATATTCAAGAATATTTCCCAGGATTGAAATGCCTACTGAGTTCTCAGCCAAATGGAAAATAGAAGGTTATCACCAAGACACATTATCATAATACTTACCTTTATTAGGAACAAAAATAAAATTCAAAAAGGTTGCAGAGAGGAAAGTATCAAGAATCAAATGGCACCAGAATCTGTCAGTAGAGCTCTGAGAACTGGGTGGCAGCAGAGCAATGATCTCCAAACCTGAGAGAGATACTTTCAATCTAGGAGTTCATACTCATTTCATTGTGAGATATACCTCACAGTTTGTAGACTTACAAGGTATAAGACATTTTAATCACTTGCTGCTATCTTGGGGGAAGCAATGTAGTATGTACTGCATTAAAATAAGGGAGGAAACTAACAAAAATATGTAGGATATAGAAAATAGGGAGATCAAGAAGGGAATGGGAAAGTTTATCCCCAAGGTAATGGTAAATGACAGTTAAAGGCTGACAATTTCTATGTGAAGCCTAGAAGTTAACAAATTATATTCAGAGCAGGTCAGAGGTTTCAAAAGAGATTTATTTGGGGGATGAACCAGATAGAATTTTTATTGTTTGAACATAGCAAGAATAGGTTTACACAGCTGAGAAAGAATATGCAGAAAAGGCAAGAGTTCATTCTAGAAAAACAAAGAAAAAACTAGGTAAGTTTTAACTCTTAGAAGAACAAAAATTTATTATTGTTGTATTTGTTTTTTTTGAGAAGATAAAGAAAATGAAAAGTGAGAGTTACTGATACAGGTGTGTGTATGTGGGGCATAAAAGAGACCTACAAGTTTCTCCTTCATAATCAAAGGAAAAGTCAACATCTCTGAGAGTGGTCCATAGACCTCTGGGGATATCAGAGGGTTCTGTGGATTCAAACCATTTTTATAATACTACTTAGTGTTATTTGCCTTTTCCACTGTGTGTTGACATTAACACCAATGGTACAAAACCATGGTGGCTAAAACTACTGGTGCATAAGCACAGGTCAAGGCAGTGGCACCAAAGTGTGCTAATCATTGTCTACTTCATGACCGGGAACTCAGAGCATTTCTTAAAAAGTATTACTTAAGAATTTTCTTGGTGGCGCAGTGGTTGAGAGTCCGCCTGCCGATGCAGGGGACATGGGCTCGTTCCCCGGTCCGGGAAGACCCCACATGCCACGGAGTGGCTAGGCCGGTGAGCCATGGGCGCTGAGCCTGTGCATCCAGAGCCTGTGCTCCGCAACGGGAGATGCCACAACAGTGAGAGGTCCGCGTACCGCAAAAAAAAAAAAAAAACAAAAAAAAACAAAAGAACTTTTTTGATGGGCTAAAATATTTGTTTTATTAAATTGTGACACTTGGGTGCACATTTTTAATATTCATCATAATTTTATTATGATGAAATGGTAAATATGCTTAAAGAACTTCTCTACTTACTGATAACAGTGGTTGTTTTGAGATGTATTCATATATTTTAACTATTTTTTTATTGTGTTGTTTTGACATCTTTGAAAACCTTTCTGGCTGAGGAGAGACTGACTCTCTAGGGTCTATCCAATTCTTAGAGATAGCAAAGGACTCAGCCAGCAGCATGACTTTGATATGCAAACTAACCAATCCAGAGCAAGACCTCCTCTATCTGGCTTGTACACCCTAGAAGGGAATATTTTTTTCTTTATAAATTTATTCACAAAAAGTGAGATTGTAGAGGGTCTAGGGATAGTACATGGGGCTGGCAGACAATGGAACCTTCAGGTGGAAAGGTACTTTTTAATAAAAAATAATGATAATAGGAACTACAACCACCCATCCACCTCACCAATTAAAAAGACACAAATACTGACGTCTTTGAGGTAAAGGGGGAATTTATAGCCTAATGTTGTTGAAAGTGTTTCACAGGTGCCAGGGCTTAAAGGGGGTGTCACAGGTGTTGGGTTGGCTCCTGTATCAGCTGGGAGAATAGCACATAGTCCTCATTGAATACCAGCTGGTTTTCACTGACAGGAAATACTAGTTATTATAGACATAGCAACAAATCTGATACCAGCACAGAGCTGTGTAGTAGCCATTGTGGATGTTGCTAGAGTGGTTGCCAAGGGTGTTGCCAAAACTGTGCTTCTGTTCACAAGTGCTGAATAGAAATGCAGAGACAGAGTTTTGGGTGAAGTAGAAAAGAATAGCCTTTATTGATTTGCCAGGAACAGGAGGCCAGAGTGGGCTAGTTCCCTCAAGACTGTGCCTGCTTTTGGTAGAAAATAGGAAGAGGTCTTGTAGTTCAGTAATGGAAGGCATGTCTCAGATAAGGATTAAGGCAGATGCAAGCTTGCAGTCTTCTTTCCTCCTGGTAAATGTCAACATTGTCAAAGTTGGCATCAGGTGGTCCTGCGAGGTTTCCAGTGGTCCTTGAGGTTAACACACTCTGTTTTTTCTGGAATGAAGAATGCTAACAGAGGAAAGGAGTATGAGAGAATGTTCCTTGGAGAAGAAAACACCAGGTGTATAGTACAACTCTAACTAGAAACTAATCATTTTCAGAATGTGATTAAGCAAGAAAGAGAAACATTTGTGAGAGAATCTCTGAGTGGGCTAAAAGAATAAGGCCTAACATAATGGAAGCTACCTTAACCAGTTTCTGCTATAACAAATTCCCCACTGCTAATTTGTTCCTTCTATTTCAATGGAAAAAGGGAATCAGGAGTCATCCTCATCTGGCTGCTTCCTGCTGAACAAGGGAAGTGAGAAGGGGCTCTTCTTATGGAAGGGATGAATATTTTCATGCCAAGTATCAGGAGGTTTAGTGAGGTCTTGGTTGGTTTTCTACATAGATAAGGTAAACAGCACATGGAGAATCTGACAAAGATATATATATATATTTGTGACTAGAAGTAAAACAGTAAAAGTCAAAAAATTCCACAGAAAAAGGATTGAACACCTTGGGGGATCAGCTCAATATGCTGGAAAACAAGTTGGACACTCCAGGAACAGTTGCAGAGGCATAAGCATCTGAATTATCAACAGTCTAGATCCAGGACCGCATGTCATTGAGGAGTGTAGATATATTCCCTGATTCATCTGGTATAAAGATAAAACAGTATGGATAACGGCACAAGTTCCTCCTCCTTGTGACGCAGTTAAGATCTCTAAGGTCATTCAGTTCTGCAGTACGGCCTTTCTCATTATTGAAACCTCAGTGTTTAATAATGTTAGACTCTGTTGACTATCGTTCAGGGCTTGCCTGGTAAATTTAGCTAATGCTTCTCTATGGAGAGACATACTTTCCAGGCCTATATTTGGATAAAGAAGTTAAGTTTAAGTAAGTAGTAATACCATTTGAAGACCAACCTAGTCCATCTGGTGAGGAGATAAGACAGATTAGAAATTTTAGCCTTCTGTAAAAATTTTTGTGGGTGTACTTGAGCCTAAGGGAATCCCAGAGTGCACCTGCTAATCCACACTGGTGGGAGCCATGGCCACAGATTGGTTCTGCAAACCCAACAGGTCTCATTTGGGGCCCTCCAATAAATTTCTGGTCTCCTAATCCAGTCAGTGGTGAACCAATCACTGATTTTTTATATTGTAAGGCTATTGCACTGTTTTATGGGTGTCCATCCCATATATCAAGTAGAAATCACCCAGTGATGGAAGGAATGTTCCAACATAGGGGTACTTTATCACTCAATCAGCCAAATTCTAGGGTTAGCCAAAATAGCCCATCCCAAATTTGATTAAACCCTTCCATCATTTGGTGTGGATTTTGTATGGACCCATATCTCTTGCTGTTTAACCTTTGGACAGTTATTGGGTCTGATTATATTGTGGCATTAAGAGAAAAGAAGAACTTATGGCCTGGTTGATGAAGTGTATCCTTGATTGGCCACTCGGCTGGTTCAAAGTTAATAATTTCAATGCTAAGTGGTATAGACTTGTTTTTAACCTCAAGAGTGAATTCAGCTAAGTGTTTCCAGTCCATTCCCTGTAGGGGGGCACCCTCCAAGGCAGTCCTGAGGACCCAGAAATGGCAAGTTGACCACATATCCAGCAATTAGAATAGTTACAGGAGTAAGCATAAGAGTAAGCCCATTGTAAAAAGGTATTTTCAAAAGTATCCTGAGGAAAGATCAGAAATATAAGGATAGGCAAAGACAAATATTCATTTTTCCTGTCAAAATAGGTACTTAAAGTCTTTTACTGGGTGTGATGTCCACTTCTCGGGGTTGGTTTCCCAGCTGGTGGCAGCTCTGATTGATTGGTTCTCAGGAGGCCTTTTTACTCAGGTGTGATGCACCCTCGGTGTGATTCTGTCCAGTTTCAAGGAAGTATGGGTAGTGAAGAGTCACAGTGTTCAAGGAGCAGGGCGTGATCATCTCGTGGACAATTCTCAGATTGGTTGGCATCAGGGGAAGGTTCAAGCATCATCAACCTTCTGGTTTCAACCTGTTTAGGGTCTATGTTCTTGCATTCAGCAGTTTTCATCTGGTGGAGGGACTGCTTCCTGTAAAAAAACTTAGGAATGTGTGTCAGGCCTTTATCTATATCTTTCAGGGAACTGTGAATTCGGTGATTTTGCTATGTGGCAGATTTATAGTCTAAATTGTTACCACTTCCCCAGCTCAAAAGCTATTCTTTGTTTCTACATCTTCACATTTCCCAAGACAAGGACACAGGGGCTAGTACAAGGTTTCAAGCCTTGTGAGTATAATAAACTTCTTCCTTCTAAGCCTCAAGTTGGTTGCACCAACTTCACCATACCATATCCAACATGTACATTCTTAGACCATCTCAGTACTTATACACCTGAGTTATGACCTAAACATTTTACACAGAATACTATACCATTTTTACTGAAAAGAAAAACTGCCAGACAAGATTATTCACATTTGGGTATTTGATAGACATTTTCTTAAACATAAATGCAGTAAGCCCGTCTCTTCAAGAAAACAACTGAAGGGCTTCCCTGGTGGCGCAGTGGTTGAGAGTCCACCTGCCGATGCAGGGGATGCAGGTTTGTGCTCCGGTCAGGAGGGATCCCACATGCCGCGGAGCGGCTGGGCCCGTGAGCCGTGGCCACTGAGCCTGCACATCTGGAGCCTGTGCTCCGCAATGGGAGAGGCCACAGCAGTGAGAGGCCCGCGTATGCAAAAAAGAAAAAAAAGAAAGAAAAAAGAAAACAACTGATGTTATTTATTGCCAATGATAAAATTTTAACTTTCAAAAGAAGGTTAGAATTTTGGAATACTTTAGTTAACTTGATAGCTTTTTAAAACTTAAAGACTTTTCTGTTGTTATAACTGGTAACATTTGTGAATGTTAATTTTTGATATTGAATAAGGAAATGTGTCAACTTTTCTGAATGAGCAATGCATGCGTGTTACAAAATCACCCATGCGCGTGTAAAAGATCCATCTGAGGTGCAAGATAGACCAACCGATTTTAAAGTAAGAGTTCACTGATATGGTTTCAGATTGTACATTGCAGCTGTTAAGAAACTGCCATTTTCTAGTTTTGATTTAGCATCAAATAAAGATATTCACAGCTATTTGATAAAATTCCTCTCTTTTCCAAGTACATACTGTCTGAGGCTGGATTGTTTTTATTTTTTTATATATATTTCAACCAAAACAATGCATTACAATAGACTGACTGTAGAAATAGATATGAGAATCCAGTTATCTGATATTAAACAGATATTGAAGTGATTTGCAAAAATGTAAAACAATGCCATTCTTCTCACTACAGAGTTTTGTTTTGAGGAAAAGTTATTTTTTTTAGAAATATGTAGGCTAATTTAAAATATATTGTTAGCATTATTTTAAAATTGAGTAAATTTTCTTAGTTTCCAATTTTTAATTTATAGTATGGCAAATATCCATAGTAGATATAACCCACATAAAGAAAAGTTCTTTGGGGTCCCTCATAATTTTTAAGAGTGTAAAAGTGTCCTGAGGTGAAAATGTTTGAGGAATGTTGGGTTATAAAATGTCTAGAATTGAAAAGTCAAAAGTAGCAACATAAGCATCTTTGAAGAGTTGTATTGTTGGAGGAAATGCTGAAGAATTAAATCCTTCAGTTTCTCAGTTAAATACTTATCAATTTTGATAAAATTATTCCACTACATACAAAGCAATTCAGATCACAAAGTGTTTGTTTTACCTATTGTAATAATTTTTGAATTGTGGTTTGGATATAATTTGAAGTGATCTCATTTCCTCATTAATAATAGTAATAAAAATTGTATAACTGCCAGACAGACAAGGTTTATATAACAACAACAACAACAACAACACTGCTTACTTTTGAGAGTTCTGTGATAACCAGAAGTAAAGTATATAAGGCCTAGTGCTTGGTTTGTTGTTATTGTTTTTAATTATTTATAATTGTCATGGAGATGAAGAAGAAAATGGTGACCTGAGAAAATAAGATCCAAAATAAGTAGAATATACAGTTATTTGTACATTTTTTCTCTCTCTTATTCACTCCTGTTGTTACCAACCAGGGTTCTTAGACTCTAATCAACAGAAATTCATAAGAGGCCAGATGAGACATTCA
The DNA here is from genome assembly GCF_005190385.1 of Monodon monoceros. NCBI lineage: Eukaryota > Metazoa > Chordata > Mammalia > Artiodactyla > Monodontidae > Monodon > Monodon monoceros. The sequence goes on from NW_021703770.1 coordinate 46,099,021, forward strand.
GGTAAGGCTTTATTGTGACTCACAGCATGGGGAGCGAGAAGACAAGTAACAGCTTCCTTTACTTGCTCCGTGAGGAGTGGTGAGCTGGTCCCTTAAATAGGGTGAGGGTGGGGGCTGGTCCATGGGTTGGGTTGGAGGGGTGGCTTAGAAGGTTTGTCCTCCCTCTTGGTGGTGCTGTTTGCAGGTATCATACACAGTACCATGCTTTTGCTCTGGACACCTCAGTAGTGGCAGTTGGGTTTTTAGTCTTTTTGTATCTTCTTGTTCATCATTTGTCACAAGTGCTAAGCAGTTACTTTTAGTTCCTTATAGTTTCTTTGTATTTTCTTGCTGAGGAGACTTTTTTCCAGGTGCAAGTACTGCAGCAAAATGCCCCAAGTCCCAGGTCCCAGCCTGTCTCACTGTTGTTTTCCACTATTCTATATAAAAGGCTAGAAATATTTTCCATGGAAGGAACTCATAGGCCATAAGTTGATGTAATAGTGTAACACCCCAAACTACCCAGACATTTTCTTATCTGTTTTATATAGGTGATTGCACATAATATTTTAAAAAAGAATTTTCTGCTAAAATATTTTAAAACTACCGATCTAGTCCAATCCAGCATCTACTCATAAAGGACTTATAATATGATGGTGTCACTCTTTTATTATATAATATCCAGTTAATTAAGAAAAAACAACATCATAATTCCTGAACAGATAAATTATTTTCAATGGGAAGAGTAAATTAATTAAAGAGAGAGAAGAATACACTTTACAAATACTTCCACGGTAGTACAAGTTTTTATTTTGTAACTAGCAAGATAGTGGAAAGATCCTTTTTCCTGAGTTAATCGCTTACAATTCCCAATCTTTAAAACTGAGGGTGACCTTACACATAAGCAGATTATATAATTACCTACTTGCTCAAATATTCTCTTTTCAACCTTCTAGCTCTAAATCTACAAGCCATTTAAAAATAAATAAATATTTTTGAGTGCCTATTAAGTAACAAATTATTTCCCTTATGTTGTTTCATCACTTAATTTTAAAAATAATAAATATGGAAATTATTAAATAAAAAAATTGAGGATGAATAAACTTAAGTAATTTTAAAATTTCTCCTATAAAAATAAAATGTTAATTCTTAATCCAGGTCTGCTTTATTCCACCTTCTCCCCTATGTAACATATATAACTCTCACCAAGAACCCCAAAGAATGGTTGTAGGGAAAGTGGGAAATTATCACTGAAGCAGTTCATGCTATGATGCTAATATTTACTTAATTTTTATATATTCTCTTCTGGCAGAGAGATTGGAGAATTGGAAATTTTGAAGTACCAAGTCCCCGAAATATGACTATAGTAAAAGGAAAGCTCAGAAAGAGTCAAGGAAGGACTTCAGAGATGAATTTTGTGAACTTTACCAGCTGTCTTATGGGTTGGCCAGGTAATCAATGTAGACATTGAGAGTGTTCAAAACTCAAAATGTAAAATAAATTTACCTCCAGAGTCTCAGTGCTGAGTTTCCCTACTCTGGAGGTAATGTTTCATTAACTTACACACAGATGAAAGATGGTTCTTTTCCATGCCTTACATTCACTGCTGTTGTTGGTTGTTGCAGGAATATACCAAGGGCAGAAGTCTAAGTCTGGTAGAGAGGTAAAGGGATTTTCCAAGTGCTTCCAAATAATAATCCAACACAGCAACAAAAGCTTGGTCAGGTCTCTTCTTATTCAAACCATGCTATCATTTAAAAATAACATGGGAGTGTTTTTTGCTGAAGTGTAGGATTAAAAAATAAAATAGCTAGTTCTTCAAACTGTTACAGACTTTTTCTGTTCACAACAATGGTTCAAGCTCCTATGCTATTACTTTCATACTAAGCCAACAAAAGCCATTGTCAAAAGAGTCTACACATATGGTATTTATAAGATAAGTTTAGTTTACTTCATATGATTTTATTTTACTCTGGACTTTCTGCAACTCAGAAAGTCTTCCTTTTCAATTACTGAAGAAAATTTAATAATGTTGTTTTTCTTAGACAAAGAAAACTTTCATAGTTTAAAGTCAAAGAATGACTTCAGTACCAATTTAAAAAAATAAATATTCCATAATATTAAAATTTTCCAATAATAAAATTTAGAATTAAAAGTAAAAATTCTGAGACCTTTTATCCTTTCCTGAAAATTCAGGGATATATATATATAGGTAAAAAGAGAACATCCTGGATGTAAAGTTAAGGCAGAGGTTTACAAAATGAGTTGTAGTAGCTGTATACTCTGGGAATTAATATATTATTTAAAGTAGCATTTTTAAAGAACTATAACTTATTCCAAATAACCTATGCAGAAATTCATTTCTTTAAACTCTGAGGATTAGGAAATGGTAGCAGAAGGAAATATGTGTCCAGACCAGGAGAGCTATACTGAAAGATATCTTCTAGAAAAAAAAAAGTATAAAGGTGTTTCATGTGATTGTGATGTGGTTCAAAGTGATTAGACATATCTGTTAATGACAAATATTGAACATGTATAGGTCATCTTCCTTTCAAGGATGAATAAAGAGGGAGAAAATTTTACTTAGGTGACAACCACAACAAAAAGTAAATTATTGACCTTAAGTTGCAGAAGAAGTTATACATATGTAAAGGATTTTTTCAAAAAAACATAACAATGTTTTCAATATATATGCTGTGTCTTCAGTAAAATAAAATAATTTAAAAAGTTAAATAGAGAAAAAAACAGAGATGAAAATGGAACTTCCTTTTTGAGATACAGAATGAAATTAATAGGAGTTAATAGAGATAATGAAAAAAGGGTAACTAAAAATACAGTAGCAAACTAATACTCATTAAAGGGTGCCAAAGAGAAAGTATTTCATTATATAATAGAAAATTATGTAAGTGAAAAACAAAGAGAAGAAAATGATTAAAAAAAAAAGATGATAGCTGTGGAAGGAAGGGATATGATCCGGTTTATATAGATTATCAGAATCTTGAGAAGGAAGCAGAACATGACTGCTAGAGAAATAACAAACATGCAGGATAAACTGAGTAATACATAAATCTTTAGAGCAAAATCATCCACCTTGATGCAATGGCAGTGAAAAAAAACTATATCTATATCTATATCTATATATATCTATATATGTATACATACATCTACCTATATATATATCCCTGCACCAAAAAACCTATAAAACTAGATATATATATATAGTATGTATACATATAAAATATATATAAAACAAACAATATCATACAAGGAGTTATAGTACAATTCTTGTAATCCTTGTATTATCCTTTAATTATAATGTATCCTTTATACATATTATATATACACACACATATACATGTATACTGTATCATTTTCTGAATTTTCAAGAATAAAGAATCATTGAGTTTTAAGAATAAAGAAAAATATTCTTCAAGAATTCAATTTAAAAATAAAAGTTTTATCACATGCAAGATTCATTAAATTAGAAGTAATAAATTATTAAAATATATATATTATTGATTGGGCAATATGCACTTTACAAGTTGGCATCTTCCAGAAATGTAGGGCAGTTTAAATTTAGGAAACACACTGAAGCAACCTGTCATATCCTAACTCAATGGAAACAAGTCACATAGCAAGGGCAGCACCCTGTGAAGCTCTTCTGATTCCAGGGCCACCTGGACTTTCTCTATAAACAGACTGAGTGTCTCCTGGGGTCCCTCTCAGGCCCTCTTTGGGCTGTGCTTGGCAGCAGGGCTCTGGTTTCCTGCCTTGTGCCTACAATGGAGTGGTACATGGGGCAAAAAGTTGGTCTGTTGTTAGCTCAGTTGTACAAAAAGAAACTCTTCCCTAGTCTGGAGAAATGTGGTTGTCATAGTACAGTTTGCTGACCTAAGAGGGAAGAATAATTTTTAACTGGTTGCTCACTTAACACTTAGAATCAAATCCTTTCCACTAGACTGGATTAAATTTTGTGTTTCAAATTAAGACCGGAGTCAGTAGCGTTTCAAATTCTTTCATGTTTCATCATCAAATCTTCACTGAGCATTCTCATTGTAATTATCATTCAAAGCACAAAGGCAGTTTAATTACATTTCCCAATATAGCTACATTATCATTTCATATAGCTGTCATCTTGATCCTAAAATAACCGTAGTCTGTTTCCTGTGAATGTTAACATATAATCAACCATAGCTCCCATAAAGTGACCTTTTCTTGACCCAAAGCTGAAAAGAAATGTTCGTATATAGTTTCATGCTCAAAAGGCTCTTTTGAAAATTAGCAAACTGTTTAGAAGAAAAGCTTTGTTAGCGGCCATTGTCACAAATGCCACTGTGTATTGTCCATAAAATTATCATAAATTTACTGCAACACATAAGCAATGTTAGATACACAAGAGTTTATAAAATATGGGCTGATCCCTTTATTTTTACTTAGCATGCAAACTATTTAAGAATTTGAATGATTCAATACAATTAGAAAACCTGAGGATTTATGAACTTGGACTACAAACCCAGCCGTGCTTCCTGTGGTGATTATTTGCCCAAATATCTGAACAAAATTATACCCACATACTGTCTCATACTGTATTTCCTTATGTCATGATGCAAACTGGTTTATTTTGTGTGGGTGACTCACTAGGATTTGCTTATTATCGTACTTCTGTTTTAATAAACATAAGAAAATCTACTACAAATAAGCCTTGCCAAAGAAAGCTATATTTAATACCAGTCTATCTTGCATGGCATTAAAAAATATATATTTTCCTCTTTCTTGGTGCTGTGATTTTACAAGAAAAAAGAGAAACATTTCAAAGAATAGAAATATTTCTTCATGGCTTTTCATAATGTGGGAGCATAGAATTACAAGGAGTAATAAGTGACTTTCTTTTTGTGCTTCAGACAACAGAATAAAAATTTGGGTCAAATAGGGTCTCTTTTCTTGATTGGTTTTATTCTCATTAGCATTCTTTTTCATATTATTTCCATGAGCCTAAAAATTAAAAGTTTTAATGGAGGTCACAGTTCGGAATTTCTTGATTTTCCCTATTACTCTCATTTCCCCAATATTTTATTATGTTATCTCTTTCTCTGTGGCTTCACTTGCAGAATGTTGAGTTAGTCATGTTTTCCAGCTCATACTCCATTATCATTTTTATGTATGTCAAGAACTCTCTCTTTTTCCATTTTTCTCTTTTTAATTCTTATGCCATACTCTCATTGCTTCCTCCCCACATAGGCATCTCCCCACTGTGTTTGATAGATGTCTTTAAATATACATGTAACTTGGTACAAAATGTACTTTTGTACATATTTTAAAATCAACATAAATGATATTGATATTTGTATCTAAATATATTATCTCTTTCAAACAATATTATGTTTCCATTACTGTTTGATATATATATATATATATATATATATATATAGTCTTTGCTTCTACTTACTACATAATATTCTGTAATTTAATCTACTACATTTTAATTATCTGTTCCGCAGAGAATGGGAATCTTCTATTACAAACAAATGCAAATCAGTTATGGAACTGTGTGGGAATATATACCAAGGAGTGGAATTTCTAGGTCCCAAATTATGCACATAGTATTTTACTGAGTTCTGAAAAAGCACTTTCTACAATGACTGCAACATTTAAACTCTCAACAGAAGTACATGAAACTTTCAATATTTCTTCATCCTAACACTTGTTATTATCCATTTTTTCTATCTTCAGCATTCTCATTTTTAAAATTCACCACAACAAGCTTCCTAGTGAAATAGAGAATCAAATACTTATTAGGCATTTCAATATTCTCTGTTTTGAATTATATATTCCTGTCCTTTGCTCACTGGTTTTTATTAGATTTCTTATATCTTTCTTGTTGACTTCTAGGAGTTCATTTTATATTCCATTTATTTATTCTTTTGGTGTCACACCAGAGATCATCTTCTTCTAGCCTTTTGTTGTGGTGGGTGTCCTTTGTTGAAGTGTATATAATAGTCAAGAGAGAATAGGCTATACTACAGTAACAAATGACTTCAAAATCTAAGTGGCTTAACATATAGAATATCATCCAAAGTTTGTGGTAGCTATGGCCAGTCTAAATTGAGTCCCTTCAGAGTGGAGACTTAGGGATCTAAAGGGTTTCCATCTTGACTCTGCCATTTTAATTAATTAATTAATTAATTAATTTATTTATTTATATTATTATTATTTGTTTTTGCAGTACACGGGCCTCTCACTGTTGTGGCCTCTCCCGTTGCGGAGCAAAGGCTCCGGATGTGCAGGCTTAGCGGCCATGGCTCACGGGCCCAGCCGCTCCACGGCATGTGGAATCCTCCCGGACCGGGGCACGAACCCTCATCCCCTGCATCGGCAGGCGGACACGCAACCACTGTGCCCTCAGGGAAGCCCGGCTCTACCATTTTAAATATAGTCTTTCCTAAATACCTTTTAACCGGAGTAACACATGTTACTTTTGCATAGAGCCCATTGGCCAAAATAAGACAGTTTCCTAATCTAGCTACATGAGAAGCTAGGAAATTTCTGATGGATACATAGTGATCACTATCGCAAAAAATAAAAAAGAATTAAAAATCCTAAATTTGACATAATTTAATCCATCAAATTTTCACCTCATGGTTTGCTTTCAAATATTTTAATATGTAGTGTTTTTAGATCATTAAGATATTCTCCCATATTTTCTTTTATGAATGAATATCTCATATTTTCTTCCATTCCTTTTATAGTTTTAGCTTTTGCACTTAAGTATTTAATTTGTTATGAGTTCATGTTTATTTGGCTGTAAAGTAGGAGTAAGTCTTTCTACATTTATTAATCTAAATTTCCCAACATTATTGTACTTGATAATCTCTTCTTTCCACATTGCTCTGTGCTACCCACTCTACCATCAAAGGCCTAATTCTGAGGTCACTTTTCCTATATTTCATTTATCCTCTTTTAATTTCATTATTAGTACTAAAGTCAACATTCTCTTTATAAAGTCTAAATAGCTTCTATCTCTTGATTTCTAAACTTGATTAAAAGTTATTAATTTGTTAACTAGCATATTTATTTAACAAGTATTAAATGAAAATTTCCATATTCCAAGAGCTTGATAGGCAAAGAGAGTATATGATTGACCATTTTTGTGTATAAAAAGTATTTAAGAGTGCCTTCAGGTAGCTATTTAGCTTTCAATGCTCAGTTTTCTTGTCTATTAAATGAAGGAAATTTTGATCATAATTTTATTGGGAGAATTAAACATGTCAATAAAGCACTTATTAAGTGCCTTGTATACAGTAGTGTTTCACTAAGTGTTAGTTACTATTATTATATTAATTATTAACATTGCTTCTATCTTTTTGACTACCAAAAATCTCTTTTAGAGTTTTTACATTCTCCTTTTCATGTCTATTTAATCATTGATCCTCCAGTTGCTTAAAATTTAAAATAAACACAAAACAACTTAATAAATATTCAAGAAATACTCAAAGAAAAGAAACAAAAAATGATCACCATTAAATAAGGGAAAAAAGAGTTGTTCTTCCGCTTGCCTGAGAAATGAGGAAGCAAAGCAGTAGGTGAAACAAAACTTAGAAAATCATGCAGAGTACAGCAAAGTGTACTAACCCTGAAAGCCTTTAAGAAATAGTTACTATAAATCTTCAAATCCTCTTTCCAGTTCCCCAAGGAAAGTTAAAAATGTTTTCTTACTTTGTAAAAAAGAGAACTAAGCATCTTTGCTGCCATGAGAAATAGGTAGTGAGTAAAAACTCTGGTAGATAAAATCCTGTCCACTCCTTTTAATACTTAATCCTCATTAGAACCAAGAGTCATATGACCCATTATATTTTCCCTGCCAAGAGTTTATTAATAATCTTTTTTCAAAATTATCATTGTGACATTAAAGTTAACATAGTATTTTAAATTATGTTAAACCCCAAATTTAAGGCCAGAAATACTAGGTTTTAAAAAAGTATGTGAGCTTCAAAAACATATCCAAACCTAAAGTAACTGAAAATCTTCATTAAAGCTAGGATATATATCACTCTTCGCCTACTAAACTCATGATTTTTTTTAAAGTTTACTACTGTTAAATAATATAAGTGTAAATATAGAACAATTTTCCTGGATTAAAGGTGAAATCACATACAAGCATATTATATGACTTGCTTGCAAACATTACTCTTGTTTATTAAAATATCCTTATCTTGTTTCTTATGACTTTAAATCTGTATATAAATCAATAAAAAAATAGATAATGTATTTAAGCTAGAAATTTGCCACTGCTATTTGCTCATCCATAGGCGTGTACCATAATGTTTATTTTTTTTAAAACAATGCCACTCTCCTCATTATTTATTCTAATTTTTGTTTTTTAAAAAAAATTATTTTATATTGCAGTATAGTTGATTAACGTGTGTTAATTTCAGGTGTACAGCAAAGTGACTCAGTTATACATATACATGTATCTTTTCTTTTTCTGTACCACAGTGCTTAGATTATAGAGTGCTAAATATTTTTCACTTGAGGGTAATCTATCATCTTTTTAAATTTATAACATGACAATTTTTTTCTTTTCAGATTACCTAATCTTATATAAACTGAAATATAGCTGATCTAGACAAAGAAACGTCAATTAGAATGAAGCATAATCCCAGAAACCCTAAAAAGATTATAAGCAGCCAGAACAGAGCAGACTATAAATTTTATTTACTTCTTGGTTAGTGTTTTAAGCCACATCTAAAACAAACAAAAAAATGAACCTGGTTTTTCTTTCCTTCCTGATGTCTTTGATTAGTCTTAACAAAACTAAAAAGTATTGCTGTCTTAGTGCTAACACATGCCTATTCAACTAATTTTCGCAGCATAATATAATTACCACAAAATACAAATGGTAAAAACATGTGACCCCATAGACTTTCTAGACCTTGCTTCTTAGACCAGTCAGGTTTTTTCTTATTTTTGTTTTTTGTGTTTTTTTGTGGTACGCGGGTCTCTCACTGTTGTGGCCCCTCCCGCTGCGGAGCACAGGCTCCGGATGCGCAGGTTCAGTGGCCATGGCTCACGGGCCCAGCCGCTCCACGGCATGTGGGATCTTCCCAGACCGGGGCACAAACCTGTGTCCCCTGCATGGGCAGGCGGACTATCAATCACTGCGCCACCAGGGAAGCCCAGACCAGTCAGGTTTTAGGTTATATGAACATAATTCAACTGTCTCTATTGAATGGTAGTTCAATTTTGTCCAATGGCCAAATTTGGACTCACACTGTGACTCACAAAACAAAGAGGAATAGAATCATTGGGAAGAATTCAGAACGTTGGCATAGTTAACAAAGGTATCTGTGCTTTTTATTATTAGACCAGTGGATTTTTCTGCCTATACCAGGAAAATAAGTTCACTATTACTCAGAATTCTTTGGTAATTCTCTCTATACTGAGAATTATATATACATATATATATATATATATATATATATATATATATATGGATAGATAAATAGATAGATAAGACCAGAAAAGAGTAAAATATTTTTTTCTTCATGTTATTTTTTTGTACTTCGAGTAAGCTTTCATCTCCAGGAATGACTTTCTGGCATTTCACAAAGACTAAATTTACTAGTGGAAAACAAAAGGCAACCACTGAGGGCAATATGTAACAGTGTGGTAAGGTATTTCGAATATGATATAAACTTTTAAAATGGTTCCAAGCTAGTTCAAAATACCTCCATAAATTTCATTTAACTCAGTATAAGTAATTTTTCCAAATGGTTTACACATCTGTAGTGCCCATTCAAATGCTTTTTTATTCCTTGTTAGATGCAATTTGGTTTTGTTGCTAAGGGAAACAGAAACCCTCTTTCAGCAACATCTGTTTGGGAGAGGAGTGACATCTAATGACCAGTTAAGTTGAGGGCATTTATTCTTTAGGGGTCAGTTTCATTTCTCCCTTAGAGAAAGCTATAGTTGAAAATGATATTAAACTTTTGTGTACCATAAAGTGGATTTTTGAAAAACACATCTTGAAAAATTAGCAGGGACCCTAAATTTCATTTCAGAGTAAATTTGAGCCTTTGTATCAAATATAGCAAGTCTATTTAAATATGCAACAAAATATGGTAATTTTCTCCCCAGTGCAATACAACTGCTCTTTTCACCCCTACACTGAATAGTAATAGAGGCAAGGATTATAAATATCAAGACTGAGTTTTCTTCTCTGCATTGCTGGAAATATATTCATTTTCAATGAAATGAAAGATGATCTCTACAAAAAAGATCGTATTATTTTCAGTGTCCCTCAAAAGTCCTCATACAGAAAGAAAAGATTCAAGAACACTTCTCTGAATAATCTCTAATTTTTCTAAATTTTGTTTTCCTTTTAAGTGATGAGACCCAAAAGAAATTCAGAAATAAAATCAAAATGTGCTATTAATTGCAGAATTTGAGCCAAATTTTCCTACCTTACAAAGTGAACTCGTAAGTTTTAAAAATTACAGATACAGAGAAAAAACTAGTGGTTACCAGAGGGGAGAGGGGTGGGGAAAGGGTCAAAATTGAAGTGGATTAAGAGGTACAGACTGCTAGATACAAAATAAATGTTAGCAGGATGTACAGCACAGGCAATATATTCAATATTTTATAATAACTTCGTATGGAGTATATTCTATAAAAATAGCAAATTATGTTGTACACCTGAAGCTAATGTATTAGTGTAGCAAATTATGTTGTACACCTGAAACTAATGTATTAGTGTAAGTCAATTAATAAAAAAAATTAAATTAAGTAATTTTAAAAATTACAACTTCTGTCATTTCTAATGTCTTCATGTTTGTTCCATTTACTCAATGCCTGTCTTCTGCACTTTCATGCTCCCCTTCATCCCTAACTAAAATGGAAGCCCCATAAGCTCAGATATTTTTGTCTCCTTTGTCCTCTGCTATAACCCTAGTACTACAACAGTTCCAACCGCTTGATAGGCACTCCATGAGAATTTGTTATACATTGTTATTTATATAGTTAATGTAAAGGCAATGTATGCATGCTATAGAATATAAGAAAAATATAATGAAATAAAATCTAACCTCACAAAGGTATACAAATACATTGTGGTGAAAATATTTAATTTCTATTAGTCTGAAATTTTGTTTGTGAAAAATATTAATTTTATGAAAAGTTTATTATTAGATATTATTGTATTTCCAAATATATCGGGGAGAATGTAATACTACTGTATACCTACTTGTACTATAAAATTATTTTGATATTTTTCTAGAATTTTGAAAAAAGCCATGAAAATTGGCAGCTAATTCAATAACTTTCAGCATGTAGTTGGATGGAATTAATGAGACTTTTAATGCAAAAAGTTATTCATTCTTATCCATTTATATACATGCCAATGTCATCAAGATTTAGTTCCTAAGCTATAAAATTCCAAAGGTTTCTGAAATCACTAAAATGATAGAAATGTTTTTTGGCCAAACAAAATTATAATGCAGCATTTGCGATGCTTGGTAGTGCATTTGGTAAAGATGGTCATTTTTGCATACCATTGTGACTCACTGATTTTTCTATATGTATGCATTTATGTCAAAGACTTTGCTTATTGTTGATAAATCTTCATGATTTGGGGGGCTTTGAATCACCATTTTTACCCCATGTGTATGTAAAGAAAAGAAAACAGAACTTGATACCCTCCTTTTTTCACTCAGAAATTCACTGACATCCTTTACGATAATTCTTGAAGTATTTTTAATTAATAATAAATACCCACCCACACCAGCTCTGTTAATTCCCATCCCTATCCTGCTTTTTTGTTGTTACTAGTAATTAAGAGAAAAATAGTAGTAGGGAGGTTGTTTCTCATGGTTTGGTTTACTGCACCATTTTCAGTTGAAATAATAAGGTATATCAGCATGCAAATATTTACACTCCCTATAAGGATAAACTCTAAATCTGTGACTTACAATTTTGGTCATGGTGCAATCTTAAAGAACAAAAGCGAGACACAGTAGGATTTTTCAGGACTGAAGACACCACTTCACAAAGGAGTGAGAATAATAATCTGGTCAATTTTCCTGTAGACAACACTGACAGATCACCCTAGAATACTTTTAAATGTTATTGGTCAGGAAAATTTTAATTGATTAATTTTTTCAAACAAATTTTATTTATTCATTTATTTTTGGCTGTGTTGGGTCTTCGTTGCTGCATGTGGCCTTTCTCTATTTGCAGCGAGCGGGGGCTGCTCTTCGTTGCGATGCGTGGGCTTCTCATTGTGGCAGCTTCTCTTGTTTCAGTGCACAGGCTCTAGGCCCACAGGCTTCAGTAGTTGTGGTGTGCGGGCTCTAGAATGCAGGCTCGGTAGTTGTGGCGCATGGGTGTAGTTGCTCCACAGCATGTGGGATCTTCCCAGATCAGGGATCGAACCACTGTCCCCTGCATTGGCGGACGGATTCTTAACCACTGCACCACCAGGGAAGTCTCTGATTAATTGTTTTCTTAATGCATCAGTAATACACATCTTGCCAAAGGTTGTATATTATTGGCTTGAGGAAAATGGTAATAAAACCACTCAATTCAACATGATCTTGAAGTATCCTAGCATTCCAAGAAATGAATAGGCAAAGCAATCTATGTGATCCCCAATTTGTTTTGCATTTATCACCAACAAAATTAGAATTTAAAATTGATTGAAATTCAGAAGTGATTTGTTGATTGACATGTAAAAGATCATTTCTCAAGGGATGATCTTTCTTTCTCATGCCAAATAGTAAGTTTTCTCATTGTAATTTATCTTTAAATATTTCACTTAATATTTTTAAATTATTTTTGCCTTGAAGCTTCCTTCTCTAGGTTTTGTTTTCAGAGCTTTGCTACAACGTCACCTCCTCAGAGAAAACAGTGATGAAAACTCAGTCTAAAGTAAATCCACTTCCAGTCCATTACTATCTATTACATTATCATGTATTATTTAATAAAACATATTATTATACTAACTAGACTCTTTCATAATCCCCAAATAGAAATTATCTTTCCAAATAGTCCGAGAAAAAAGTGTAGGAATTATGCTTTCTTAAGTAATTTGATGATTAATGTTGATTGCCAGACTGGGGTTACATGTCTAACCCCTAAGAAAATCAAGGTACTGGAGAGTGAAATGGATGGTATGCAGTGTTATGATAATTGCTGATCATTAAATCCAACAGTATTTACAATTACCTACACTCACCATCTCCAAAGCCAAAACGATTCCAGAAATTTTAGATTTTTAAAAGTGACTGAAAAAGATATCTCTAAGAATATTATCTTCACAAGTTTTAAGAATTTTTAATGAAATATATTTATATATTGATTTTATTAAGAGCCATAATACCTTCATGTTTATTTTGTATGACATCTTTATAGAAAATAATATTGAGTATTTTGAGCTTGAGTATTAGATTTTATTTCAGAAATTTTGGATCTAAATTTAAAGTCTAATAGCAATAAATTATCTCTCTTGTGAAAAAATACATAATTTCCTCATTAACTATCAAATCAAGGGTAAAGTACTATATTGAAATGGCACAGAATGCAGTACCTGCTGGTGTTTTCACACTCACTTTATTGCTCACATGTTGAAAATACGTCTTAACATTTGTTCATATGATAGCTTTTATTTCTTTTCAGAATTTTGGGAGCTAGTAATGTAACTAACATCTTGACTAAAAAAAAAAAATTACTGAAGTACATATCAATTTAGTAACTCAGTAACATGGACTACAAATCTTACAAATTGTGCAGAAACCCTTTTAAGGATATATACACTGTTTGCCTAAGCTAGGTGTGTAAACATTTTGTTACTCTCAGGATAACTGCTAGTTAATTCAATTTGCTTATTTAAAAGAAATTATTGTATCTTCTTTATCTCTAAAATAAATATATTCTGTGCTCTAGCTTCCAATTATTTGTAACAGATTTCAGTTATAGCATAGCTGACTTTAGAGTTGGCAAGTACAGCTGAAATCGGGACATGTTGATAAAATCGAAATACCATTGTTTCTGAGGATAAATGAAGAAGATATATTTCTCTCCCAAAGGAGGAATACAATTTCTTCCTCCAACATACAACATCCTAGGTGCGTTTTTGAGAGCAATCCGTATCATTCAGCAAAAATCAAGAGCTGTGAAACATTAAGCACCCTCATTCAAGATCTGAGTAGGTAAGGATTTTTGGTGATTCTTTTCTTTTTTTTTTTTTAACATATTTATTGAGGTATAATTGCTTTACATTGTTGTGTTAGCTGCTGCTGTATAACAAAGTGAATCAGCTATATGTATACATATATCCCCATATCTCCTCCCTCTTGCATCTCCCTCCCACCCTCCCTATCCCACCCCTCTAGGTGGTCACAAAGCATGGAGTTGATCTCCCTGTGCTATTAGGCTGCTTCCCACTAGCTACCTATTTTACATTTGGTAGTGTATACATATCAATGCTACTCTCTCACTTCATCCCAGCTTCCCCTTCCCACTCCCATGTCTTCGAGTCCATTCTCTATGTCTGCATCTTTATTCTTGTCCTGCCCGTAGGTTCTTCAGGACCTTGTTTTTTTAGATTCCATATATATGTGTTAGTATATGGTATTTGTTTTTCTCTTTCCGACTTAACTTCACTCTGTATGACAGACTCTAGGTCCATCCACCTCACTACAAATAACTCAGCTTTGTTTCTTTTTATGTCTGAGTAATATTCCATTGTATATATATGACACATCTTCTTTATCCATTCATCTGTTGATTCTTAAATGATGCTATGTATAAGTTTACCAAAGATTTGACTTTATGTTTTCTTCCCTAATAATACCTTCTTTGCTAAAAAAATTAATTACTAGAAAACTTACGAACATGTGTAAAAGAGTCAATAAACAGACACCTAAGTTATTTCCCCAATGCAACCCAAATTTCAGTTGTATCCAACTTTGATGCACTAGTTATACCTGTTTAATTGGCAAAAGTGTATTAATTACTGTGCAGCGTAAACAACGTGAAATGTCTTTAATATTAAGTTTTTACAAGTTATTTTCTTTTATGAATCTTTATGTGTTGACTCTACTGCTAAATGTAACCAGGGCAGAAATTTATCAAAATGCAATCCAGATGAGGATATGTTAAAACCAACTTGCACAGTAAACTACAGTGTAAATTCCCTTTTTGAGGCTGCATGCTTTGAAGTAGAATCCTATCAAGGAAAGCTCTTGGGGCTTGGTCAGCAGAAAAGATACATTGTACAATGGTAGTTTATTTAAAGTTCATTTTGTCAGAAGGATTTTCTAACTGGATTCAACACTACATTTTCCCCTCTCTCCCTTTTAAGTGATAGAGAAATTTCCTTATAGCTTCTGTTTTTAATTATTATTATTTCCCAGAAAGACTTATTCCTTGAATTTTTATCCTGAGTATTTAATTAGGATTCTCAATTACCTGTAAACATATAAAAAAGAAGAAATCTGTGTTCACAATAAATATGGTACATGGATGGTTTTAAAAGAGAAAATGAAAAGAAACCATTTCTAAAAAGGGATTTCATGTGAGGAAATGACAGTTTAGAAATTGCCGGTTTGAGATGTGGGTAGTAAAACTATCATTATCTTTAGACCAATCCAAACAAGAACGCTGATTCCCCACAATATCATGGCTCTGCAAAGAAGCATAAATTAGATGTGGTAGAAAGGATATAAAGTGGCATAGTAATTTTTTAGAAATCACACAGTTATATGTTTTGAATATGCAGAAGAGTGACTGTTTATAATAGTCATATTGTATTTATTATTTTATCAAACTTAACTGTTTATGTATTTTCTTCCCATTTATATTCTTAAATTGAGTCATAGCACTATCTTATGCCACCAAAATAAAATAAAAATGCAAGCATACTAAATAACCTATTCAGGGACATTTGCAATGACACAGAGTTGACTAGTTGGAAAGGTAAATTATCCAAGCAAAATTAGTGTAATTATTAAATACAGCTACTTCCTGTTCTTGGAGGTTTCATAGCTGATGCAATTCTGGTTCGCTTACTTTGATTAAATTACAGAATGATTGCCTTACACATGTATACCTGCAATTTCAGTCACAAATTTCTATTTACTAGGAATACTAAATTTCAACACTGCATGTAGGTATATTCTTTAACCCACAAAGAAATTAAAATGTAACATTTAAATGGAACTCATAAGTGTCAAAAATAATTTTATACACTTCACTGAATTTACTGGCAGATGAATACTTTCATAATTTTTTTTTTATTGTTGAATATTTGGCACTTACTCATGCACATCTTTGGGACATTACTTTCATTATGGTTATACATTGTTATTTAATATTTATTTTTTTGTTTTACATCTTTTGGAGTATAATTGCTTTACAATGGTGTGTTAGTTTCTGCTTTATAACAAAGTGAATCAGTTATACATATACATATGTTCCCATATCTCTTCCCTCTTGTGTCTCCCTCCCTCCCAGCCTCCCTACCCCACCCCTCTAGGTGGTCACAAAGCACCGAGCTGATCTCCCTGTGCTATGCAGCTGCTTCCCACTAGCTCTCTATTTTACATTTGGTAGTGTATATATGTCCATGCCACTCTCTCACTTTGTCACAGCTTACCCTTCCCCCTCCCCATATCCTCAAGTCCATGCTCTAGTAGGTCTGTGTCTTTATTCCTGTCTTACCCCTAGGTTCTTCAAGACATTTTTTTCCTTAAATTCCATATATATGTGTTAGCATAAGGTATTTGTCTTTCTCTTTCTGACTTACTTCACTCTGTATGACAGGCTCTAGGTGCATCCACCTCATTAGAAATAGCTCAATTTTGTTTCTTTTTATGGCTGAGTAATATTCCATTGTATACATGTGCCACATCTTCTTTATCCATTCATCCGATAATGGACACTTAGGTTGTTTCCATCGCCTGGCTATTGTAAATAGAGCTGCAATGAACATTTTGGTACATGACTCTTTTTGAATTACGGTTTTTTCAGGGTATATGCCCAGTAGTGGGATTGCTGGGCAATCCCAGTAGTGGGTCCCAGCAATCCCAGTAGTGGGTCGTATGGTAGCTCTATTTTTAGCTTTTTAAGGAAACTCCATACTGTTCTCCATAGTGGCTGTATCAATTTACATTCTCACCAACAGTGCAAGAGTGTTCCCTTTGCTCCACACCCTCTCCAGCGTTTATTGTTGCTAGATTTCTTGATGATGGCCATTCTGACTGGTGTGAGATGATATCTCATTGTAGTTTTGATTTACATTTCTCTAATGATTAATGATGTTGAGCATTCTTTCATGTGTTTGTTGGCAGTCTGTATATCTTCTTTGGATAAATGTCTATTTAGGTCTTCTGTCCATATTTGGATTGGGTTGTTTGTTTTTTTGTTATTGAGCTGCATGAGCTGCTTATAAATTTTGGAGATTAATCCTTTGCCAGTTGCTTCATTTGCAAATATTTTCTCCCATTCTGAGGGTTGTCTTTTTGTCTTGCTTATGATTTCCATTGTTGTGCAAAAGCTTTGAAGTTTAATTAGGTCATACTTTCATAAATTCTAACAAAAAGAAAAAGAGACCACATGACTTGCTGAAATTAGAAATACTGTAAGCCATTTCTAAGATTAAGAAATATGAGAACAGTTTAAAAGTTTCTAAATTATTGGAGAGGAGATCAGTGGAGTAGGAAGATTTAGAACTCACCTTTCCCCACAAACACATAAAAAAATACATCTACATGTGGAATAATTGACACTGAAAACTTGAAAGACTGGCAGAAAGACTCCTGCACAACCAAGGCTGTAACAAAAATCCACACTGAATTGGGTACAAAGGAAATAAAAGCAGTCAGGTTGGGACCTGTGCCCCTAGGAGGGAACTCAGAAGAGGAGGGAAATTACACATGTGGAGATGTTCCCTGGGAGGCAGTTGAGTGGTTTGAGCCACATATTTGGCAACCCAGGCCCAGTGTCCCACAGAGGGAAGAGGACTCCCCTTGGTTGCTTGGAAGTCCAGGGGCCTAAGAGGAGGGCTGGGGGAAGCCTGGACTCCACTTACGAGGAGCTCTTACACAACTTACTTGCTTCAGAAGCAGGGTGGAGAGGGTGGATTGAGACTGCAGGAGTGGCTGGCTGGTTCCTGCAACCACCAGAGAATTGCCCCGACCTGAGTCTAACAACTGCTCCAGCCCCACTTGATTCATGAGGCAGCTCCACGCCAGGGTGAGGGCTGCCACAGCTGAGAAGAGAGCTTGGCTGTGAAGGACAAAGGAGTCTCAGACCCACAGTGATGTGAGTAGGGAGAAGACAGCCATTACTGGCACTTTACACAAGGAGTACATCAGAAGTTTGGGTCTCTGATGCCAGCTAGTCTGCCACAGTCCAAGCCCTAACCAGGCCCTACTGGGTAACAAGGGCCTGGGCATGCAGACCCAGCCCCTGAATACCCACACCAGGCCCTATGGCTACATCACTGCTCCCCTCTGGGATGAGGGTGTAGGTACCTGGAGGGGGCATAGCATAGACTTAGAGGGAATGGAGCCAGTTCAGACCCGAACCTCAGGGCTTCTGCTCTGGCAACTTGGGACCCAACCTTGCCCCTGATTGGATGATTATGACCACTAGACAGAGGGAAAGTCCACATCACAACTGACTCCAGCCCTAGACCCCCCATCTCCAACCCTACCACCTACCAAGGTGATAGTTGCCAGCACACCCTGAGGAAAGACATGGCTTTTGTTCACATCAAATCTAGCTCTCACTTTAAAGACACTGAGCACACATAGACTGTATAAGGATGCTACCACATAAGGACACCCTTTCAAGACCACAATAGGTAACTGTTTCACCTAATTTTATGGAGACAGAGAAAAGTAAGCAAAATGAGAAGACAGAGAAATTCATCTCAATTGAAAGAGCAAGATAAAGCCCCTGAAAAACAACTAATAAAACAGAAATAATTTACCAAATAAGAATTCAAAGCATTAGTAATAAGAATACTAACCAAATGAGGGAAAAGAATAGATGAACACAGTGAGAATTCTAACAAGAAACTAGACAATTTAAAAAAGAATCAATCAAAATTGAAGA
Organism: Monodon monoceros; assembly: GCF_005190385.1. Classification (NCBI taxonomy): domain Eukaryota; kingdom Metazoa; phylum Chordata; class Mammalia; order Artiodactyla; family Monodontidae; genus Monodon; species Monodon monoceros. Next base: position 46,118,113 of record NW_021703770.1, read on the forward strand.
ATACATAAGTGAAATAAAAAACACACTAGAAGGAATTAAAAGCAGACTAGGTGATACAGAAGAATGCATATGCAATATGGAAGTTAGAATAATGGAAACCATCCAATCAAAACAACAAAAAGAAACAAAAATCAAAAAAAGAAAACAAGAATATAACTTAGTGCAGCCACTATGGAGAACAATATAGAGATTCCTTAAAAAACTAAAAATAGAGTTACCATATGATCCAGGTGACATACTCCTGGCCATATATCCAGAGAAAACTAATTAAAAAGATACATGCACTCCAATGTTCATAGCATTACTGTTTACAATAGCCAAGACATTGAAGCAACCTAAGTCGATGTGTCCATCAACAGAGGAATGGATAAAGAAGATGTGAGACATATACATACACACATACACACACACACACACACACACGCAAAGGAGTATTACACAGCCATAAAAAATGAAATAATGCCATTTGCAGCAATAAATATGAACATAGAGATTACCATACTAAGTGAAGTAAGACAGAGAAAGACAAATATCATATGATATCACTTATTTGTGGAATCTAAAAAAATGATACAAATGAAATTATTTACAAAACAGAAACAGACTCACAGACATAGAAAACAATCATGGTTACTAAAGGGGAAAGGTGGGGGAGGGATAAATTAAGAGATGGGATTAACAGATACACACTACTATATATAAAATAGGTAAACAAAAATGACTTACTGTATAGCACAGGGAACTATGTTCAATATCCTATAATAACCTATAATGGAAAAATCTAAGAATATATATATATGTATATATATATATATATATATATATATATATATATATATATATAACTGAATCAATTTGCTGTACACCTGAAACTAACACATTTTAAATCAACCTTATATCAATTTTAAAAAGTTTCTAAATTATCACAAAATAATCAAAGGAATCATCTACCAATCATGCTCATGACTATATATATATATATTTATTTCTTTGTGAATGAGACATTATAATATAGTTTTTGCCAGTATCCAAGTAAATCATAACTAAGTCTTTGTAGCATATTCTTTGATAGTCAGATAAGTGTTTTTCAAAGTAAATTTCCATAATACTATTGTCCCCTGAGACACTTTCCCCCATCTGACACCAATCCCCAGTCCAAACAAAAATGGATTATTTGGTTATTTAATTTGGGAAATAATGCATCCTCTGTCATTCTCTTGGAGGGTTGAAAAATTATTTAAAGATTTTAAAAAGTCTTGTAGTAAAGAAACATCCTTAATTTTGTTAATTCCAATGTTTCCAAATTTATTACCCATAGGATTAAAAAGCAAGAACCACAATAGCAAACAAATATTTATGAATATCCCAGGGAACTAGTTTTCTTATAAAAACATTTGTGAAATGCTGCAAAATATCAGTGGAAACTGTGGAGTTTGCAACTATTAAAACAAGGAACATCAGAATTAGTATATTGCTGGATTTTCCCTCAAAGTTGTCTCCAGGGAGCCATCAAACTCAAGAGTTATAAAAACACTCCATTTTTATATTGTTACATATACTGTTAGATCTTTGTTCTAGTTAATTAGTTTAAAACTTTTGTAAAGTTTTTTTGAAATCAACAAGAATTTAAAGTGAGGATAAAATCTATGGTGTAGTTTTAAAATAATCACATTATTCCATAGCTACAGAGAGGAAGAAAGGAAGACCATTCTCTGTGTCCCCATTTCATGTTCTTTTTCTCTGTCCCAGACATAACAGAGTACCATTTTCACTGCTTTTGGATGGAAAATTTTATAGTAAAAGGCAAATAAGTCTGAGTCCAAATACTACAGTCATAATTTTCGTAATGGTTATGCTGTTTTGTTTATCCACAAAAATTGTTTATCCACAACAAAAAAATGTATATATATATTTGAACTTAGCCTTTCAATTATGTTTATTTACATATCTACCTCCTGCCAAATTTTTGTAGTATTGTTCTTTTTTTGTTGTTTACTTGCTTTACGAAATAGCACTATTGAGAGTTTCTGTTACTGGTGGTGTTGCTGTTGTTTTAAGAATATATGCCCACTGAGGATGTGCATTCTGCCTTTGCAGGAATCTGCTTCTGCTCTCAGGTCTCACCCCACCAAGGCAGGAGATGTCAACTGCATCAAAACATTGTATACTTATTACTTTCAAGAGTAAATTTTTGCTCGTGTTGTGGGCAACTATTTGTTAACTTATAGTCTTCTTTACCCTATCAAAACTGTACATATTTGACTAATACTTCTAAAGTTACAGTACCATGTCACAATTAATTTTTGTGCAGGGTGCAAAGGTACTTTATAAAAGTTCACTCATGCTGTCATTTTTCCCGATGTCACACAAACTCCTAACTAACTATAGCTGTAAAGGGTCATGTCATCTTTCACTGTGCCATCATTATCTCATCATAAATGCTATTTATAAAAACAGGGATCTCTAGACCTTCAAGATGGTGGAGGAGTGAGATGTGGAAATTGCCTTCCTCCCCACAAATACACCAGAAATACATCTACATGTGGAACAACGCCTACAGGACACTTACTGGATGCTGGCAGAAGACTTCAGACTTCACAAAAGGCAAAAACTCCCCATGTACCTGGGTTGTGCAAAATAAAAAAGAAAAAACAGAGAAAAATAATAGGAACAGGACCTGCACCACTAGGAAGGAGTTGTGGAGGAGGAAACGTTTCCACACACTAGGAAGCCCCTTCACTGGCAGAGATGGGGTGTGGTCAGGGGGAAGCTTAAGAGCCATGGAGGAGAGCACAGCAACAGTTGTGCAGAGGGCAAAGCAGAGAGACACCCTCACATAGGATCTGTGCTGGCCAGCACTCACCAGCCCGAGAGGCTTGTTTGCTCACCTGCCAGCCAGGATGGGTGTGGGCTGGGATCTGAAGCTCAGGCTATGGAGGTCAGATCCCAGGGAGAAGACTGGGGCTGGCTGCATGAACACAGCCTGAACAGGGCTAGTGCACCACAGCTAACCAGGAGGGAGTCTAGGAAAAAGTCTGGACCTGCCTAAGAGTCATGAGACCATTGTTTCAGGGTGCACGAGGAGAAGGGATTCAGAGAACCACCTAAACAACCTCCAGAGATGGGCATGCGCTGCAGCTATCAACACGGACACCAAAGACAGGCATGAAATGCTAAGGCTGCTGCTGCAACCACCAAGAAGCCTGTGTGCAAGCACAGGTCACTATCCACACCTCCTCTCCTGGGAGCCTGTGCAGCCCACCACTGCCAGGGTCCCGTGATCCAGGGACAATTTTCCCAGGAGAATAGACTGCGCATCTCAGGCTGGTGCAAAATTATGCCAGCCTCTGTAGCTGCAGGCTTGCCCTGCATTCCGTACCCCTCCCTGCCCCCATCCTGAGTGAGCCAGAGTTGCCTAATCAGCTATTAATTTAACCCCAGCCTATCTGAGCGAAGAACACATGTCAGAGGGTGACCTACACGCAGAGGTTGGTCCAAATCCAAAGCTGAACCCCAGGAGCTGTGCAAACAAAGAAGAGAAAAGGAAATCTCTCCCAGCAGCCACAGGCGCAGTGGATTAAATCTCCACAATCAATTTGATGTACGGTGCATCTGTGGAATACCTGAATGAAAATGAATCACCTGAAAATTGAGGCGGTGGACTTTGGGGGCAATTACATTTATATATTTTTCCTTTTTCTCTTTTTGTGAGTGTGTACGTTTATGCTTCTTCATGTGATTTTGCCTGTATAGCTACCCTTTTACCATTTGTCCTAGGGTTCTGTCTCTCTGTTTTTTATTTTATTTTATATTATTTTATAGTTTTTAGTGCTTGTTATCATTGGTGGACTCATTTTTGGTTTGGTTGCTCACTTCTTTCCTTCTTTTTTTTTTCTTTTTTTAATTACATTTTATTTTTTTTTAATTTTTAATAATTTTTTAATTTTAATAATTGTATTTTATTCTATTCTTCTCTTTCTTTCAGTCTTTTATTCTCCATTGTCTTCTGAGCTATGTGGCTGACAGGGTCTTGGTGCTCTGGCCTGGTGTCAGGCCTGTGCCTCTGAGGTGGGAGAGCCAAGTTCAGGACATTGGGCCACCAGAGACCTCCTGCCTCCATGTAATATTAAATGGTGAAAGCTCTCCCACAGATCTCCATCTCAACACTAAGACCCAGCTCTACTCAATTACCAGCAAGCTACAGTGCTGGACAACCTATGCCAAATAACTAGCAAGACAGGAACACAACACCACCTATTAGCAGAGAGACTGCCTAAAATCATAATAAGGTCACAGACACCCCAAAACACACCACCGGATGCAATCTTGCCAGCCAGAAAGACAAGATCCAGCCTCATTCTCCAGAACTCAGGTAAAAGTCCCCTCCACCAGAAAGCCTACACAGTTCACTAAACCAACCTCAGCCACTGGGGACAGGCACGAAAAACAATGGGAGCTATGAACCTGCAGCCTGCAAAATGGAGACCCCAAACACAGGAAGTTAAGCAAAATGAGAAGACAGAAAAACACACAGCAGATGAAGGAGAAAGATAAAAACCCACCAGACCTAACAAATGAAGAGAAAATAAGTAGTATACCTGAAAAAGGATTCAGCATAATGATACTAAAGATGATTCAAAATCCTGGAAGCAGAATGGAGAAAATACAAGAAACATTTAACAAGGACGTAGAAGAGCTAAAGAGGAAACAAACAATGATGAACAACACAATAAATGAAGTTAAAAATTCTCTAGAAGGAATCAATAGCAGGATAACTGAGGCAGAGGAACGGATAAGTGACCTGGAAGATAAAATAGTGGAAATAATTACTGAAGAGCAGAAAAAAGAAAAAAAAAGAATGAAAAGAATTGAGACCAGTCTCATAGACCTCTGAGACAACATTAAACCCACCAACATTCGAATTATAGGGATCCCAGAAGAAGAGAAAAAGAAATGGACTGAGACAATATTTGAAGAGAGTATAGTTGAAAACTTCCCTAATATGGGAAAAGATGTAGTTAATCAAGTCCAGGAAGTGCAGAGAGTCCCATACAGGATAAATCCAAGGAGAAACTCAACAAGACACATATTAATCAAATTATCAAAAATTAAATACAAAGAAAAAACATTAAAAGCAGTAAGGGAAAAACAACAAATAACATACAAGGGAATCCCCATAAGGTTAACAGCTGATTTTTCAGCAGAAACTCTGCAAGCCAGAAGGGAGTGGCAGGACATGTTTAAAGTGATGAAAGGGAAAAACTACAACCAAGATTACTCTACCCCACAGGATCTCATTCAGATTCGATGGAGAAATTAAAACATTTACAGATAAGCAAAGGCTAAGAGAATTCAGCTGCACCAAACCAGCTTTAGAACAAATGCTAAGACCCATATATATGCTATCAACAACAGACCCACTTCAGACTTAGGAACACATACAGACTGAAAATGAGGGGATGGAAAAAGATATTCCATGCAAATGGAAATCAAAAGAAAGCTGGAGTAGCAATTTTGATATCAAACAAAATAGACTTTAAAATAAAGACTACTACAAGAGACAAAGAAGAACACTACATAATGATCAATGCATCAATCCAAGAAGAAGATATAACAATTGTAAATATTTATGCACCCAAATTAGGAGCACCTCAATACATAAGGCAAATGCTAACAGCCATAAAAGAGGAAATCAACAGTAACATGAGTAACATAGTAGGGGACTTTAACACCCCACTTTCACAAATAGACAGATAATCCAAAATGAAAATAAATAAGGAAAAAGAAGCTTTAAATGACACATTAAACAAGAGAGACTTAATTGATATTTTTAGGACATTCCATCCAAAAACAAAAGAATATATATTCTTCTCAACTGCTCATGGATTGTTCTCCAGGATGGATCATATGTTGGGTCACAAATCAAGCCTTGGTAAATTTAAGAAAATTGATATCAAGTATCTTTTCTGACCACAATGCTATGAAACTGACTATATATTATAGAAAAATAATCTGCAAAAAACACAAATACATGGAGGTTAAACAGTACACTACTTAATCACCAAGAGATCATTGAAGAAATCAAAGAGCAAACCAAAAAATACCCAGAAACAAATGACAATGAAAACATAACAAGCCAAAACCTATGGGATGAAGCAACAGCAGTTCTAAGAGGAAATATTATAGCAATACCATCCTACCTCAAGAAACAAGAAACATCTCAAGTAAACAACCTAACCTTACACCTAAAACAATTAGAGAAGAAGAACAAAAACAAAAACAAAAACAAAAACAAAAGTTAACAGAAGGAAAGAAACCATAAAGATAAGATAAGAAATAAATGAAAAAGAAATGAAGAAAACAATGGCAAAGCTCAATAAAACTAAAAGCTGGTTTTTTGAGAAGATAAACAAAATTGATACACCATTAGCCACACTCATCAAGAAAAATAAGGGTGAAAACTCAAATCAATTGAATTCAAAATGGTAAAGGAGAACAGACACTACAGAAATATAAAGGATCATGAGAGATTACTGCAAGCAACTATATACCAATAAAATGGACAGCATGGAGGAAATGGACACATTCTTAGAAAAGCACGGTCTTCTGAGACTGAACCAGGAAGAAATCGAAAATATAAACAGACCAATCACAAGCACTGAAATTGAGACTGTGGCTAAAACTCTACCAACAAACAAAAGCCCAGGACCAGATGGCTTCACGGGGGAATTCTATCAAACATTTAGAGAAGAAACTAACACTTATCCTTCTCAAACCCTTCCAAAATATAGCAGAGGGAGGAGCACTCCCAAACTCATTCTACAAGGCCACCAACACCTTGATATCAAAATGAAACGAAGAGGTCACAAAGGAAGAAAACAGACCAATATCACTGATGAACATAGATGCAAAAATCCTCAACAAAATACTAGCAAACAGAATCCAACAGCACATTAAAAGGATCATACACTTGATCAAGTGGGGTTTATCCCAGGAATGCAAGGATTCTTCAATATATGCAAATCAATCAATGTGATACACCATATTAACAAACTGAAGGATAAAAACAATATGATCATCTCAATAGATGCTGAAAAAGCTTTCCACAAAATTCAACACCATTTATGATCAAAACCTTACAGAAACTAGGCATAGAGGGAACTTATCCCATCATAATAAAGGCCATATATGACAAATCCACAGTCAACCTCATTCCCAATGGGGGAAAACTGAAACCATTTCCACTAAGATCAGGAGGAAGACAAGGTTACCCACTTTCACCACTATTATTCAGCATAGATTTGGAAGTCTTAGCCACAGCAATCAGAGAAGAAAAAGAAATAAAAGGAATCAAAATTGAAAAAGAAGTAAAGCTGTCACTGTTTGCAGATGACATGATACTATACACAAAGAATCCTAAAGATGCTACCAGAAAACTACTAGAGCTAATCAATGAATTTGCTAAAGTAGCAGGATACAAAATTAATGCACAGAAAACCCTAGTATTCCTCTACACTAATGAAGAAAAATTTGAAAGAAAACTTAGGAAAACACTCCCATTTATCATATCAACAAAAAGAATAAAATACCTAGGAATAAACCTGCCTAAAGAGACAAAAGACCTGTATGCAGAAAACTATAAGATACTGATGAAAGAAATTAAAGATGATACAAACAGATGGAGAGATATACCATGCTCTCAGATTGGAAGGATCAACATTGTGAAAATGACTATACTACCCAAAGCAGTCTACAGATTCAGTGCAATCCCTATGAAACTACCAATGGCATTTTTCACAGAACTTGAACAAACAATTTCACAATTTGTATGGAAACACAAAAGACCCCGAATAGCCAAAGCAATCCTGAGAAACCAAATGGAGCTGGAGGAATCAGGCTCCTGACTTCAGACTATATTACAAAGCTACATTAATCAGGACAGTATGGTAGTGGCACAAAAACAGAAATATAGATCAATGGAAGAGGAGAGAAAACCCAGAGATAAACCCATGCACATATGGTCACCTTATCTTTGATAAAGGAGGCAAGTATATACAATGGAGAAAAGAATGCCTCTTTGATAAGTGCTGCTGGGAAAGCTGGACAGCTACATGTAAAAGAATGAAATTAGAACACTCCCTAACACTATACACAAAAATAAAGTCAAAATGTATTAAAGACCTAAATGTAAGGTCAGATACTATAAAACTCTTAGAGGAAAACATAGGCAGAACACTCTATGAAATGAATCACAGCAAGATCCTTTTTGACCCACCTCCTAGAGAAATGGAAATAAAAACATAAATAAGCAAATGGGACCTAATGAAACTTAAAAGCTTTTGCACAGCAAAGGAAACCATAAACAATATGAAAAGACAACCCTCAGAATTGGAGAAAATATTTGCAAATGAAGCACCTGACAAAGGATTTATCTCCAAAATTTACAAGCAGCTCATGCAGCTCAATATAAAAAAAAAAACAACCCAATCCAGAAATGGGCAGAAGACCTAAAGTGACATTTCTCCAAAGAAGATATACAGATTGCCAACACACACATGAAAGAATGCTCAACATCACTTATTATTAGAAAAATGCGAATCAAAACTTCAATGACATATCACTTCACACCAGTCAGAATGGCCATCATCAAAAAATCTACAAACAGTAAATGCTGGAGAGGGTGTGGAGAAAAGGCAACCCTCTTGCACTGTTGGTGGGAATGTAAATTGATACAGCCACTATGGAGAACAGTATGGATGTTCCTTAAAAAACAGAAATAGAACTACCATACGACCCAGAAATCCCACTGCTGGGCATATACCCTGAGTAAACCATAGTTCAAAAAGAGTCATGGGGCTTCCCTGGTGGTGCAGTGGTTGAGAGTCCACCTGCCGATGCAGGGGACACGGGTTCATGCACTGGTCCAGGAAGATCTCACATGCTCTGGAGTGGCTAGGCCCGTGAGCCAGGGCCGCTGCGCCTGCATGTTTGGAGCCTGTGTTCTGCAACGGGAGAGGCCACAACAGTGAGAGGTCCGCATACTGCAAAAAAAAAAAAAAAAAAGATTCATGTACCACAATGTTCATTGCAGCTCTATTTACAATAGCCAGGACATGGAAGCAACCTAAATGTACATCCACAGATGAATGGATAAAGAAGATGTGACACATATATACAATGGAATATTACTCAGCCAGAAAAAGAAACAAAATTGAGTTATTTGTAGTGAGGTGGATGGACCTAGAGACTGTTATACAGAGTGAAGAAGTCAGAAAGCAAAAAACTTATACCATATGCTAACACATATATATGGAATCTAAAAAAAAAAAATGTTTATGAAGAACCAGTGGCAAGACAGGAATAAAAACTCAGATGTAAGAGAATGGACTTGAGGACATGGGGAGGGGGAATCGTAATCTGGGATGAAGTGAGAGAGTGGCATGGACCAATATATACTACGAACTGTAAAATAGATAGCTAGTGGGAAGCAGCTGTATAATCCAGGAAGATCAGCTGTGTGCTTTGTGACCATATAGAGGGGTGACATAGGGAGTTTTGGAGGGAGATGCAAGAGGGAGGTGATGGGGATATATGTATATGTATAGCTAATTCACTTTGTTATAAAGCAGAAGCTAACAGACCATTGTAAAGCAATTATAGTCCAATAAAGACGTTAAAAAAAAAAACAAAACAGAGATCAACTTTATTTTTTGATTGGCATCTATATACCAGATACAGTCACTTAATAGTTTTGAGACATTTCTCCATAACCATCTGTTCTCATCAATATATAATGGGGTTTTAACAAAAGACACTGCTACATCTCTGTCAGGGCCCCACTTTACAGAAAGGTAGGTGTAGAAGCACTCAGTATAAAAGCCTGCTTTTGCCAGTTTTACTATTATTTTACAAGCTACACACAACGCTATGGTTAGTATCATTATTCATAACTGATTTTCAGGACACAGGTGGAACTGGTATTAATTTATCATAATATTATAAACAGTGTCTCTCTACTGGTTTTCATGTACCATGAAACTAAAAAATTCCCATTAAATAGTATTAGCTTGAGGGGACCTTGAAGATGGCGGAAGAGTAAGACGCGGAGATCGCCTTCCTCCCCACGGATACACCAGAAATACATCTACACGTGGAACAACTCCTACAGAACACCTACTGAAGGCAGGCAGAAAACCTCAGACCTCCCAAAAGGCAAGAAACTCCCCACATACCTGGGTAGGGCAAAAGAAAAAAAGAAAAAACAGAGACAAAACAATAAGGACGGCACCTGCACCAGTGGGAGGGAGCTGTGAAGGAGGAAAAGTTTCCACACACTAGGAAGCCCCTCCATGGGCGGAGACTGCGGGAGGCGGAGGGGGGAGCTTGGGACCGCGGAGTAGTGCACAGCGACGGGTGCGGAGGGCAAAGCGGGAAGATTCCCGCACAGAGGATCGGTGCCGACTGGCACTCACCAGCCCGAGAGGCTTGTCTGCCCACCCGCCGGGGCGGGCGGGGCTGCGAGCTGAGGCTCGGGTTTCGGTTTTGGACGGAGCGCAGGGAGAGGACTGGGGTTGGCGGCTTGAACATAGCCTGAAGGGGTTAGTGCACCACGACTAGCCGGGAGGGATTTCGGGGAAAAGCCTGCACCTGCCGAAGAGGCAAGAGACTTTTTCTTCCCTCTTTGTTTCCTGGTGCGCGAGGAGAGGGGTTTAAGAGCGCTGCTTAAAGGAACTCGAGACGGGCGCGAGCCGCGGCTAAAAGCGCGAACCCCAGAGACGGGCGGGAGCCGCGGCTAAAAGTGCAAACCCCAGAGACAGGCGGGAGACGCTAAGGCTGCTGCTGCCACCACCAAGGGGCCTGTGTGCGAGCACAGGTCACTCTCCACACCCCTCTTCCGCGGAGCCTGTGCAGCCCGCCACTGCCAGGTTCCCGGGATCCAGGGACAACTTCCCCGGGAGAACGCACGGCGGGCCTCAGGCTGGAGCAACGTCACGCCGGCCTCTGCCGCAACGTCACGCCGCTTCTGACTCCGCAGGCCCGCCCCGCATGCAGTGCCCCTCCTTCCCCCCCCTCCCACCCCCGGCCTGAGTGAGCCGGAGCCCCCGAATCAGCGGCTCCTTTAACCCCGTCCTGTCTGAGCAAAACACAGATGCCCTCCAGCGACCTACACGCAGAGGCAGGGCCAAATCCAAAGCTGAGCTCCTGTGAGCTCTGAGAACAAAGAAGAGAAAGGGAAATCTCTCCCAGCAGCCTCAGAAGCAGCGGATTAAAGCTCCACAATTAACCTGATATACCCTGCATCTGTGGAATACCTGAATAGACAAGGAATGATCCCAAATTGAAGAGGTGGAATTTAGGAGCGAGATCTATGATTTTTTTCCCTTTTCCTCTTTTTGTGAATGTGTACGTGTATGCTTCTGTGTGAGATCTTGTCTGTATAGTCTTTCTTCCACCATTTGTCCTAGGGCTCTATCCGTCCATGGTTTTAAAAAAAATTTTTTTTTCTTAATAATTAATTTTAATTGTAATAACTTTATTATACTTTACCTTCTTTCTTTCTTTCTGTTCTTCCTTCCTTCCCTCCTTTAGACAACGAATCACCACAAATTGAGGAGGTGGTCTCTGAGAGCAAGATTTATGATTTTTCCCCCTTTACCTCTTTTTGTGAAAGTGTATGTGTATGCTTCTGTGTAAGATTTTCTCTGTATAGCTTTGCTTCCAACATTTGTCCTAAGGTTCTATCCGTCCCTTTTTTTTTTCTAAATATTTTTTAATTCAATAACTATATTATACTTTATTTTATTTTTACTGTATCTTCTTTCTTTCTGTCTTTTTTCCTTCTTTCCCTCCTTCCTTCCTTCCTTCCTCCCTCTCTCCCTCCCTCCTTTCTTTCCTTCTTTGCTTCTTTCTTCCTTCCTTCCTTTCCTCCTTTCCTTCTTTCTTTCTTCATACTTCTACTAATTCTCTCTACTTTTTCTCCCTTTTATTCTGAGCCGTGTGGATGAAAGGCTCTTGGTGCTCCAGCCAGGAGTCAGGGCTCTGCCTCTGAGGTAGGAGAGCCAACTTCAGGACACTGGTCAACAAGAGACCTCCCAGCTCCACATAATATTAAACGGCGGAAATCTCCCAGAGACCTCCATCTTAACACCAGCACCCAGCTTCACTCAACGACCAGCAAGCCACAGTGCTGGACAACCTATGCCAAACAACTAGCAAAACAGGAACACAACCCCACCCATTAGCAGAGAGGCTGCCTAAAATCATAATAAGGCCACAGACACCCCAAAACGCACCACCAGACGTGAACCTGCCCACTAGAGAGGCAAGATCCAGCCTCATCCACCACAACACAGGCACTAGTCCCCTCCACCAGGAAGCCTACACAACCCACTGAAACAACCTTAGCCACTGGAGACAGACATCAAAAACAACGGGAACTACGAACGTGCAGCCTGCAAAAGGGAGACCCCAAACACAGTAAGATAAGCAAAATGAGAAGACAGAAAAACACACAGCAGATGAAGGAGCAAGATAAAAATGCACCAGACCTAACAAATGAAGAGGAAATAGGCAGTCTACCTGAAAAAGAATTCAGAATAATGATAGTAAGGATGATCCGAAATCTTGGAAGTAGAATGGACAAAATGCAAGAAACAGTTAACAAGGACCTAGAAGAAATAAAGATGAAACAAGCAACGATGAACAATGCAATAAATGAAATTAAAAGTACTCTAGATGGGATCAGTAGCAGAATAACTGAGGCAGAAGAACGGATAAGTGACCTGGAAGATAAAATAGTGGAAATAACTACTGCAGAGCAGAATAAAGAAAAAAGAATGAAAAGAACTGAGGACAGTCTCAGAGACCTCTGGGACAACATTAAACGCACCAACATTCGAATTATAGGGGTTCCAGAAGAAGAAGAGAAAAAGAAAGGGACTGAGAAAATATTTGAAGAGATTATAGTTGAAAACTTCCCTAATATGGGAAAGGAAAAAGTTAATCAAGTCCAGGAAGCACAGAGAGTCCCATGCAGGATAAATACAAGGAGAAATACGCCAAGACACATATTAATCAAACTGTCAAAAATTAAATACAAAGAAAGCATATTAAAAGCAGCAAGGGAAAAACAACAAATAACACAGAAGGGAATCCCCATAAGGCTAACAGCTGATCTCTCAGCAGAAACCCTACAAGCCAGAAGGGAGTGGCAGGACATACTGAAAGTGATGAAGGAGAAAAACCTGCAACCAAGACTACTCTACCCAGCAAGGATTTCATTCAGATTTGATGGAGAAATTAAAACGTTTACAGACAAGCAAAAGCTGAGAGAGTTCAGCACCACAAAACCAGCTTTACAACAAATGCTAAAGGAACTTCTCTAGACAAGAAACACAAGAGAAGCAAAAGACCTATAATAACGAACCCAAAACAATTTAGAAAATGGGAATAGGAACATACATATCGATAATTACCTTAAATGTAAATGGACTAAATGCTCTCACCAAAAGACACAGATTGGCTGAATGGATACAAAAGCAAGACCCTTATATATGCTGTCTACAAGAGACCCACTTCAGACCTAGAGATACATACAGACTGAAAGTAAGGGGATGGAAAAAGATATTCCATGCAAATGGAAACCAAAAGAAAGCTGGAGGAGCAATTCTCATATCAGACAAAATAGACTTTAAAATAAGGTCTATTAAAAGAGACAAAGAAGGACACTACATAATGATCAAGGGATCGATCCAAGAAGAAGATATAACAATTGTAAATATTTATGCACCCAACATAGGAGCACCTCAATACATAAGTCAAATACTAACAGCCATAAAAGGGGAGATCGACAGTAAGACATTCATAGTAGGGGACTTTAACACCCCACTTTCACCCATGGACAGATCATCCAAAATGAAAATAAATAAGGAAACACAAGCTTTAAATGATACATTAAACAAGATGGACTTAATTGATATTTATAGGACACTCCATCCAAAAACAAGAGAATACACATTTTTCTCAAGTGCTCATGGAACATTCTCCAGGATAGATCATATCTTGGGTCACAAATCAAGCCTTGGTAAATTTAAGAAAATTGAAATTGTATCAAGTATCTTTTCTGACCACAATGCCATGAGACTGGATATCAATTACAGGAAAAGATCTGTAAAAAATACAAACACATGGAGGCTAAACAATACACTACTTAATAATGAAGTGATCACTGAAGAAATCAAAGAGGAAATAAAAATATACCTAGAAACAAATGACAATGGAGACACAACGACCCAAAACCTATGGGATGCAGCAAAAGCAGTTCTAAGGGGGAATTTTATAGCAATACAAGCCCACCTTAAGAAGCAGGAAACATCTCGAATAAACAACCTAACCTTGCACCTCAAGCAATTAGAGAAAGAAGAACAAAAAAACCCCAAAGCTAGCAGAAGGAAAGAAATCATAAAGACCAGATCAGAAATAAATGAAAAAGAAATGAAGGAAACGATAGCAAAGATCAATAAAACTAAAAGCTGGTTCTTTGAGAAGATAAACAAAATAGATAAACCACTAGCCAGACTCATCAAGAAAAAAAGGGAGAAGACTCAAATCAATAGAATTAGAAATGAGAAAGGAGAAGTAAAAACTGACACTGCAGAAATAAAAAAAATCATGAGAGATTACTACAAGCAACTCTATGCCAATAAAATGGACAATCTGGAAGAAATGGACAAATTCTTAGAAATGCACAACCTGCCAGGACTGAATCAGGAAGAAATAGAAAATATGAACAGACCAATCACAAGCACTGAAATTGAAACTGTGATTAAAAATCTTCCAACAAACAAAAGTCCAGGGCCAGATGGCTTCACAGGTGAATTCTATCAAATGTTTAGAGAAGAGCTAACACCTATCCTTCTCGAACTCTTCCAAAATATAGCACAGGGAGGAACACTCCCAAATTCCTTCTACGAGGCCACCATCACCTTGATACCAAAACCACACAAGGATGTGACAAAGAAAGAAAACTACAGGCCAATATCACTGATGAACATAGATGCAAAAATTCTCAACAAAATACTAGCAAACAGAATCCAACAGCACATTAAAAGGATCATACACCATGATCAAGTGGGGTTTATTCCAGGAATGCAAGGATTCTTCAATATACGCAAATCTATTAATATGATAAACCATATTAACAAATTGAAGGAGAAAAACCATATGATCATCTCAATAGATGCAGAGAAAGCTTTCGACAAAACTCAACACCCATTTATGATAAAAACCCTGCAGAAAGTAGGCATAGGGGGAACTTTCCTCAACATAATAAAGGCCATATATGACAAGCCCACAGCAAACATCATCCTCAATGGTGAAAAACTGAAAGCATTTCCATTAAGATCAGGAACAAGACAAGGTTGCCCACTCTCACCACTCTTATTCAACATATTTTTAGAAGTTTTAGCCACAGCAATCAGAGAAGAAAAGGAAATAAAAGGAATCCAAATCGGAAAAGAAGAAGTAAAGCTGTCACTGTTTGCAGATGACATGATACTATACATAGAGAATCCTAAAGATGCTACCAGAAAACTACTAGAGCTAATCAATGAATTTGGTAAAGTAGCACGATACAAAATTAATGCACATAAATCTCTGGCATTCCTATATACTAATGATGAAAAATCTGAAAGTGAAATCAAGAAAACACTCCCATTTACCATTGCAACAAAAAGAATAAAATATCTAGGAATAAACCTACCTAAGGAGACGAAAGACCTGTATGCAGAAAATTATAAGACACTGATGAAAGAAATTAAAGATGATACAAGTAGATGGAGAGATATATCATGTTCTTGGATGGGAAGAATCAACATTGTGAAAATGACTCTACTACCCAAAGCAATCTACAGATTCAATGCAATCCCTATCAAACTACAACTGGCATTTTTCACAGAACTAGAACAAAAAATTTTGCAATTTGTATGGAAACACAAAAGACCCCGAATAGCCAAAGCAATCTTGAGAACGAAAAAAGGAGCTGGAGGAATCAGGCTCCCTGACTTCAGACTATACTACAAAGCTACAGTAATCAAGGCAGTATGGTAGTGGCACAAAAACAGAAAGATAGATCAATGGAACAGGATAGAAAGCCCAGAGATAAACCCACGCACATGTGGACACCTTATCTTTGATAAAGGTGGCAGGAATGTACAGTGGAGAAAGGACAGCCTCTTCAATAAATGGTGCTGGGGAAACTGGACAGGTACATGTAAAAATATGAGATTAGATCACTCCCTAACACCATACACAAAAATAAGCTCAAAAGGGATTAAAGACCTAAATGTAAGGCCAGAAACTATCAAACTCTTAGAGGAAAACATAGGCAGAACCCTCTATGACATAAATCACAGCAAGATCCTTTCTGACCCACCTCCTAGAGTAATGCAAATAAAAACAAAAATAAACAAATGGGACCTAATGAAACTTCAAAGCTTTTGCACAGCAAAGGAAACCATAATCAAGACCAAAAAAACCCTCAGAATGGGAGAAAATATTTGCAAATGAAGCAACAGACAAAGGATTAATCTTCAAAATTTACAAGCAGCTCATGCAGCTCAATAACAAAAAAACAAACAACCCAATCAAAAAATGGGCAGAAGACCTAAATAGACATTTCTCCAAAGAAGATATACAGAATGCCAACAAACACATGAAAGAATGCTCAACATCATTAATCATTAGAGAAATGCAAATCAAAACTACAATGAGATATCATCTCACACCGGTCAGAATGGCCATCATCAAAAAATCGAGAAACAATAAATGCTGGAGAGGGTGTGGAGAAAAGGGAACACTCTTGCACTGCTGCTGGGAATGTGAATTGGTTCAGCCACTATGGAGAACAGTATGGAGGTTCCTTAAAAAACTACAAATAGAATTACCATATGACCCAGCATTCCCACTACTGGGCATATACCCTGAGAAAACCAAAATTCAAAAAGAGTCATGTACCAAAATGTTCATTGCAGCTCTATTTACAATAGCCCGGAGATGGAAACAACCTAAGCGCCCATCATCGGATGAATGGATAAAGAAGATGTGGCACATATATACAATGGAATATTACTCAGCCTTAAAAAGAAATGAAATTGAGCTATTTGTAATGAGATGGATAGACCTAGAGTCTGTCATACAGAGTGAAGTAAGTCAGAAAGAAAAAGACAAATACTGTATGCTAACACATATATATGGAATTTAAGGGAAAAAAATGTCATGAAGAACCTAGGGGTAAGACAGGAATAAAGACGCAGACCTACTGGAGAACGGACTTGAGGATAAGGGGAGGGGGAAGGGAGAGCTTTGACAGGGCGAGAGAGAGTCATGGACATATACACACTAACAAGCGTAGTAAGGTAGATAGCTAGGGGGAAGCAGCCGCAAGGCACAGGGATATTATCTCGGTGCTTTGTGACAGCCTGGAGGGGTGGGATAGGGAGAGTGGGAGGGAGGGAGACGCAAGAGGGAAGACATATGGAAACATATGTATATGTATAACTGATTCACTTTGTTATAAAGCAGAAACTAACACACCATTGTAAAGCAGTTATACTCCAATAAAGATGTTTAAAAAAAAATAATATTAGCTTAAGCGTATCCAATCCAAACTCATTCAAAAACATGTCACTCATATAAATGAACTCATTTTTAGCCTCTCTTCACATTTTGTCTTTAAACTGCCTACTAATAGGAAAAAAAAAAGAAAATAAATGTTTACAACCCTTATGCCTGTGAGATATATAACAGATTTCCTACAACAGATGTGTACTGCATATCTAATTATAAAGTTTTCAATAAATGTTATTTTCAAATATTTTCTTTTGTGGTTTTTAAAGTATTTTAGAGATACCTTAAAAAAATCAATCACCCCATCTCTACTTTTGCTTTTGCTGTGTGTGTGTGTGTTTGCGCATGTGTGTGTGGAGAGGGTTATGGAGAACCTTTGAAGAAATTAAAGATAAAAGATATAGAGAACTAGAGGCTGTGTATGTTGCCCCAAATTTAGTTTGTTTCAATTTTGTATTGCATGCTATTTCAGAAAAATTTATTACTTCCTTCCTTTACTCATTTAGTCATCAATTAACTCAGCAAATATTGAATGTTAACCATATGCTTGGGCCTGTCACAGACATTATGAATTGTGAAGTTTCATTGTTTATCCTCAAGGGTCTAGTATCAGAAAGCTATATTTTGTAAAGATGAGTAAAATACAATTTGAAAAACAATTATTTAGTGAGACGGTAAATTATTAACTCTCAAGTCCCTGAAAAGCTTCATAAATCTGTTCAATCCTTCGTTACTGTGTGTTCAAATTACACACTCTATAACATTGATCTGGGTTTCAAAATAGATATTTACCCTGGTAAGTATGGTTTCTGCAGAAAGGATTGTTTTAGTTCACTAACTAGATCAATATTTTACATCAACTGACTGCCATTGTAATCCACATTTTATTTTCTCTGAGTTTGGTTATAGTATAGTATTCCATCAGATATTGTCCAAAAGAGAAGGAATTATCCATTGGTTATCTGGACTAGAGATGAAGGATTATGTCTTACTGATTTGATAGTATTTATGTTTTTATTACATATAATTTGTATTGTCCAGTAGTGTCCTGCACATGTACAGGACACAATATTTATTAAATGAAGGGTCATTTAGTATTATCATCTATATGATCTATTTTATTTTAATTTCTCATTAACACTATCAAGGATTAAAACATTCATACTTAGTCTTAGAATTGAAACTGGATGACACCCCATGCAATTTGGGTAATTCACTGGTAAATTTTATAACACCAAAATTCAAATTATCATAACATGGAATTTGGAATTAGAGGACATTGATTTAAGTCCTAAGTCTTCAGTGTCTGAACTTGGATAAGTCATTTTACTTCTCTCAAACTGAATTTTATCACTTTAAAAATGGAGCTAATATTTATTTCATTTGTGATGAGAATTCTAAAAAGACAAAATGTATAAGTAGGCACATTTTAAATTGCAAACCACTACACATTTATTATGGATAAAAGTCATATTATATCACTCTTTGGAAAGACAGTCCACTAAAAGCATGTTGTAAAAATGAGATTACTAGGTAATGGTGGGAAACAGGTGGACAAGGGGAGAGAAAAGAGAAGAGAATATATAAAGACAAACTCTGTCTACTCCTTAATTGTGCTGTGGTTTGCATTTGGCCGATTCTTCCTCACAATAAGATTTCTTAAAACTTCCTTCTAACTCTGAGAAACAATATTGCTTACCCTAATATTAAACAAGCTTATGAATTATTTGATTTTTAAACTGTAAATGTGAGTTCGAATTAATAAATTACGAAGACTCATTTTGGAGCTATCAGGTTGATACTGTATTAATATCAGGTTGTACTGTACTGACATCAGGTTGATACATATTCGATGAATTTAGCTCAGCTTGACCTATCGTTTTTGGTAGTGAGTTCATAATGAAAAAAAAATGTGAGAAACAAGTCAATGTGAGCAAAGATAGCAAAAATAAAAAGATCAAAACTAGTAAATAATTATCTACACTGTATAAAATGTTTAAAATACATAGATGGATTAGAAATACAAGGAAAAACAATGGCAAGACAAACATTTTTAAATGACAGAAATAGAGAATGGCATGAAAAGTTTAATAATTAAAACTAAAAATTAAAAGCACAGACATTCATTTCCACTTCCATCCATAACCAAGCCACCAGCCCTTTGGTAGAAACACCTTAAAAGAGGAGACAATGGAATTAACAGACACGAATTTCAAACAGCTATTAGAAATATATTCAAAACTCTGAAGGAAATATAAACAAAATATTTAAAATAAAGTCATAAAAAGAAAGTATAAAAGACTTAGTGAGAAAAAATAAAATATCTGAAACGAAAACGTCACCACAGGCTCTTTCTGTGCTCTGTGCACACGCATTCCCGGTGGGTGCCACAGAGTTTCTCTGGGGCCCAGATGGCAGGAGCTGAGCATCAGGTGCTGGAGTGGAGGCCTGAGTGTTCCGTTGTGCCTTTTGAGCTGGGCCCTTGGGAGCCAGGCACGCAGGGAATCTGTGGGGCCACCCTACCTTTCCTGTCACCTGGGAAGGTGAGGAACCAAGATAAGGTGTCTGCCATGGTTACTCACCGGAGGCAGTGGCCAGCTGCCTAACCTGAATAGAGGTAAATAGGACAACATGGAGCTGTTGTTGTAGATCCCCTTTTGCCTTGAAGTTGCTGGGCCACCAGCAGCCCAACACAGACATGGAGGTCTAGCAGATTTTATTGGCTGAAAATGTAAGTGAAGAAACTTCTAGAAATGTAGATTTTCATAACTTCACGGCAAAGAGAAAGAAACGATAGAATTTTGTCTTCATGACGGATCTCCTTATGCAAATGGTGACCTTCATGTAGGACATGCTTTAAATAAGATTTTGAAAGACATGACCGGCTTATACCTTATGATGACAGTTTCCAAAGTACGTTTTGTGTCAGGATGATATTGTAATGGGTTACTCATTGAAGTAAAACTATCACCAGGACTTGGTGAAAAAGTTCAGAATCTTTCATCCGTGAAATTAGAAAGTTCATTTGGTAAAGCAGCCAATGAGAAACAGAAATCGACATTTAGTCTTTGAATAGTAATGGCAGATTGCAATAATTGCTACTCTACATTTGATAGAAAATATGAAGCCAAACAATTGAGAATTTTCTAATAAGTGTTTGATAACAGCTTGGTTTATTGATTTTACAAAACCTGTGTTTTGGTTTCCCTGGTCAAGGACTGCTTAGGTTCTGCTTCAGCAGAACTTGAATAAAATCCTGAGTGCGTCAGTTCTATACATTTAAAATTCTCTCACTTGAAACTTTCTAAGTTGACATCCCTTATAGATAGTTTATCTTCTGTTAGCTTTTTTAGTCTGAACCACACAGTCTTGGACTTTTCCAGCCAGTTGCATTGTTTGCTATGTGCCCAAATACAAGTACACTATTGAGAAATGTTCCAGTTCTGGAAATATCTATATATTTCCTGCAGATAAAGTAACACCTGTTGCTTCTACTTTGGAAACAATATTTGAAGTTATTTCAATATTTTCAAGTATAACTTTGAAAAATGGTATTTGTACCCATCCTATATTTCCTGATAAAGCTCTCCTCTTTTATCTTCAAATTATATGACCATGACAAAATGAACAGGATTGGTTCACACAGTCCCAATTCATGATAAGGAAGATTACAGTGTAGATTTTCAACACAACCTGTTAATGATATTTTCACTAGATGAGGATGACATTTTCACAGATGTTTCAGATCCTAAACTTCAAAGACTGTACTTAAAGAAGAAACTGCTGTGGTAATAAATGTGCTTCAGGCAGCAAAGCATTTGTTGAAAGAGGATAATTTGATATTTAGCTATCCTTATGACTGGAGAACTCAGAAACCAATGGTTACTCATGTCTGCAAGCAGTGGTTTGTAATATATTAAGACCACATGAATTTTACGACCACAGCCAAGTCCCCCCTTTTAAAAAGGGGGAACTTCCTCCTAGATCAAGAGTGAATGCCGTGGTCAAAATCATGGACACACAACTATAGTAGTATATATCAAGGCAAAGAGATTGAGGTGTTCAAATTCCTATGTTTTGTCATAATACACAAGATGAATTATTGATCAACATCCAAACCATTGAGCATATTATTGAACAAGTGGAACAACACAGCAGTGATATCTAACAGACTCCCTCCCCTGAGCAACTGCTTCCAAAAGAAGTCAAATCTCAGATTGGTGGTCCTGATACCTTAGAATATGTGCTAGGCCAGGATATTTTAAACATCTGGTTTAATAGATTTTCATGGCTTCATGTTCTTCCAGGTACTGACTAAAGAGCCAATTTGTATTTGAGAGGAAAAGTCCAGCTTGGTGGTTGGTTTCAGTCTTTTTTGATTAACATGTGTGACAGCAAGGAAAAAAGCACTTAGTAAGACAGTGGTTGTCAGGAATTAACCTTGGAGAAAGGGATAATAGATGTTTAAAACTTTGAGAATATCATTAATCATAATGTTGTCATCAGTGGAACACAAGATAAAAGCAGGGAGCCTCCCTATGGTACTGATATCCTTCTTTGGTGGTAGCTGAGTCTTGTGTCATCATTAAAGTGACAGTTGGTTCATCTGTTATTAATGCTGCCAGAGATGTTAGCAAGTTTAGGAATACCATGTGCTTTTTTTGCCGTGGAGGGGGTGGCTGGTTTCAGTACAGAACTGGTTTCAGTCCTGCTAAGGATATGTGTGTCATAGACCAGTATGCTACACTTAAGTGTAGGATTTTGCAAACAAGATTATTGAGTCATATAAACAATATGATCTTGGAAAAGTCATTTGCCTATTACAAGCATTTTATGAGCTCTTTTATTTCAGTGTAATCAAAGTTAGGCTTTATTGTGAAAATGAAAATGATCTCAAATCAACTCACATGAAGTCAAATCAAATCAACTTGTTAGACTGCATCAACTAAAATTTTGGATGTAATATTGTTTTTGCTTTCACTCTTTCTCATGGCTGAAGACATATTCTAGCACATACCTCATGTTAAAGAACTCAAGAGTGATTTTCCTACTGAGTAGAATAGTACAACAAGGAACTGGAAGAAGCAAGATAGGTGGAAGCAGTAAAGATTGCATGTGCAATGAGAGATTCATTTATTGGAAGCATCTCTGGCAAAAATGCAGCAGAGTACAAAGCTATCACTGTGATAGAACTTGGTCTGCTTTTTGAGGTAGTAGAGTTGCAATGAACTGAGGAGACTTCTTGTACCCCTCAGTTGAAGGAATTAATGATGACTTCTCACACAACTTTACTCACTCAACAACCTAGAGCAATAAATGCAGATGTAATTGAGCTTAAAGGCACAATCCTAATTAGTTTAGAAGGTGGTGATATTTCTGAAGAGCTTTCATATAAAGTGGTTGTCATGCCAACTACCAAAGAAAAATACCCTCCTTGTTGGAAGTATACAGTTGCATCATCAGATAAACTCTGACCTTGTGTTCAGAAGTGAGAGGTTGAAAGTAGTACTTCACTTTGTTATTAACAGTTCTCTGAGCAAGAACACCCTGACAGTACTGACTAGGGGTTTAATGGACTGTTTATAATGGAAAGAAATTGAAGATTTAGATAACGAGTGAAAGAGTAAATAGTGGAGGATGGATATCAAATCACAATTATAAAAGAAGTATCTACTATAAATAGAGATAGAATAATGTGCATATATACATGTGAAAAAATATATATGTAGGTGTATTATATCATATATCCATATCATGGACTTATTCAGACATAGGTATTGACTATCTTACATTCAAATGTGGCTGAGCTGAGAATATTTTATATTTTATAAATCTTTTTGACACAATATTTAAAGTTCTATAGTGTCTGAAAATGAAGACACTCTGGAAAACTTAAAACAAATAAACAGATGATCTTAGTAGCAGGGAAATATGGTAGGAAAAAAGATCAGCAAGCTTGGAGATACCATAATAGAAAATATCCAAATTAAAGCAGGAAAAAAGTGTTCACAAAAAATATTAGTTCTCCAATGCACATGCAGTATGGTTTTCCACAAAAGAGGAAGACAGAAAAATAATGGGAAAAATATGGCAGAAATTTTTCAAATTTGACAAAACTACGAATCAAAAAGCTGAAGAAATTTCAGTAGGATAAACACAAAGAAAACCACAACAAACCACATCATCATCAGACTACTGAAAACAAGATAAAGGAAATCTTTAAAAAAGAAAGAAGGGGAAATAATATAGAGGGGAAGAAAATAAGAGTAATTGTGGGCATATGGTCAAAAATAATGTAAATCAGAAAAAGTAGAAGAGTATCTATGAAGTGCTGGAAGAAAAAAGAAAAAAAGAATAAAAAACAAACCCAGTGAACCAAGAATTGTTTATCCAGCAAAAGTATAATTCAAAAATAGAAAGACATATAGACAATTCAAATGAAAAAAAGTAGACAAAATTAATCTCCCAAAGAACTTTATTACAAGAAATGTTAAAGATAGTGTTTTGGTGTGATTAATTAAAGACATAAATAGTAAATATTGGAGCAACCACAACATTGATTATGTAAATATCATCCCCCTGTACTTACTCTAAGTATATTAATCTTAAATAGTCTACATTTCAAATATCTTCTAGATAGGTGATCACACACATATTTTATACAAGTACTTGCTTATATTCATTAAATATTTAGAGCAATGATTCATAACACATCTATGAAGATTTTGAAACATGCAGATGTTCAGGCCCAACCCAAGATTAATTGAATCAAAATCCCTAGGTTAGCAGTTCCGAACAGTTCTGCAAATTCAAGGAATTCAAAAGCACACTGAAAAGCTTTTGTGCTTATTCAGACTGAACCTCTGAACTCTCTGCTCTGAAGGTTAAAAACCTTCATTTTTTTTTCTCTTCTTCCTGCTTTCGCCACAGTAGCAAATTCAGATTTGCTGATTTCAATAAAAGGAAAAATAACATAATCAAAAACTGGTCTGAGGGTCGGGGTGGGGACAATGCATACAGTTGCCAAACCAGCTGAGTGATGAACCCATATTGCTGCAGCATTTTGGCACTCAATGTATTTTGTCTGATCTAAGGGGAAAAAAGTAGAAGACACTAATTATTGGGTTGGCCAAAAAGTTCGTTCGGGTGTTTCTCTCAGATACTACAGAAAAACTGAATGAACTTTTGGCCAAACTAATACTAGTACCAAAAATGAAAGTGGGGGCATTACTGCAGAAAGAGGGGAATTAAAAGGATAATAAAAGAAACTATAGGGCTTCCCTGGTGGTGCAGTTGTTGAGAGTCTGCCTGCCGATGCAGGGGACACAGGTTTGTGCCCCAGTCCTCGAAGATCCCACATGCCGTGGAGCAGCTGGGCCCATGAGCCATGTCCGCTGAGCCTGAGCATCCAGAGCCTGTGCTCCACAACGGGAGATGCCACAACAGTGAGAGGCCCATGTACCGCAAAAAAAAAAAAAGAATCTATGAAAAACTCTGTGCTCACAAATTTAATAGCCTGGATGAAATGGGCCAATTTCTTGAAAGACATGATGTGCCAAAACTCACATAGTAGAAATAGACAATCTGAATAGAAATATATTTGTCAACTAAGTCAAATCAATAATTAATTAAAAAAAACACCAGATCCAGATGTGTTCAATGGTGAATTCTACAAAACATTTAAAGAAGAAATTATAACAATTCCTTACAAGCTCTTTTAGAAGATAGAGGCAGTGGAAATACTTCCTAACTTATTCTATGAGGTCAGCATTACTATAATACAAAACCCAGGCAAAGACATTATAAGATAAGGTAACTACAGATCAATATCTCTATGAAAATAGATGTGTGAACTCTAAACAAAATATGAGTAAATCAAATCCAACAATATAAAAACAATTAACACCATTACCAAGTGAGATTTATCCCAGCTGTGCAAAGCTGGTCCATCTTTCGAAGATCAATTAACGTAATTCATTAATTAATGTAATTCTTTAACCCACATCAGTGTGTTGAAGAAGAAAAATCACCTGATCACATCAACAGATATGGAAGAAGCATTTGACAAAATTCAACACCTATAAAATAAAAACTCTCAGCAACCTGGGAATAGAGGGAAACTTCCTCAACTTGATAAACAAATATGTACAAAAAACTGACCACAATCATCATACTTGATGAGAAATTTGAAACTTTCCCACTAAGATCAGAAACAAGACAAGAATTTCCCCACTCATCACAGTTTTTCAGCATCGTACTAGAAGTCCTAGCTAATGAAATAAGAAAAGAAAATGAAATAAGAGTTATATAGTTTGGGAAGGAAGAAATAAAACTGTCATTGTTTACAGATGACATAATCACCTATATAGAAGATCTGAAAGAATCAAGAAGAAAAAAAGGCCTCCAAGAACTGATAAGTGATTATAGAAATGTTGCAGGATACAAGATTAATATACAAAAGTCAATTACTTTCCTATATACCAGCAATGAACAAGGGGAATTTAAAATTAAAAACAAAATACTGTTTACATTAGCACCCTTCCAAACTAAAATACTTGGAAATAAAACTAATAAAATATGTACACTATGTATGTGAAGAAAACTACCAAACTCTGATGAAAGGAATCAAAACAAACTAAATAGAGGGAGGGATATTCCATGGTCATGCATCATGAGACACAATATTGTCAAAATGTCAATTCTTCCCAACTTGATCTATATAGATCTTCAATGCAATCTTAATCAATAACACAGTAAGTTATTTTTTGAGTATCAACAAACTGATTCTAAAATTTGTATGGAGAAGCAAAACACCCAGAATAGCCAACACAATATTGTGAAAGAGCAAAGTTGGAGACTGAAACTACTTGACTTGAAGACTTAACTATAAAGCTACAGCAATCAAGACAATGTGGCGTTGGTGAAAGAATAGACAAATAAATCAGTGGAACACAGTAGAGAGCCCGGGTATTTCATCCATGTAAATATACTCAACTGATCTTTGACAATGAAGCAAAGGCAATATAATGAAGAAAAAATAGTCTTCTCTACAAATGCTGCTGGAAAAACTGGACATCCATAGACAAAAATATGAATCTAGGCACAGACTTTAAACCATTTAAAAAAGTAACTCAAAATGAACCATAGGATTAAATGTAAAACACAAAACTGTAAAACTCTTCGAAGATAATGTAGTAGGAAATCTAGATGTCCTTGTGTTTGGTGATGAATTTTTAGATATAGCAGTAAAGGCACATTCCACAAACAAAAATATTATAAGCTGTATGTTAAAATTAAAAACTCCTCTAAGAAAAGACAGTATCAAGAAAATGAAAAGGCAAGCCACAGAATGGAAGAAAATATTTTCAAAAGATATATTTGATAAAGGATTTTTTGTGCAAACTATTCAAAAATCTCTTAAATCTCAAAACAAAAAAGAAACAACCCAATTTAAAAATGGGTGACTATCTTAACAGATATCTTATCAAAGAAGCGATACAGATGAAAATAAGCATATGAAAAGAGGCTCCACATAAGTCATCAAGGAAATGCAAATTAAAATAACAATGTGATACCACTACAAACCTGTTAGCATGGTTACCATCCAGAATACTAACAACAAATGCTGGTGAGGATGTGAAACAACAGGAACTTTCATTCATTGCTGATGGAAATCAAAATAGTTATATATATATATATATATATAATTTTTTTCCATATTATTAGGATGTTTTGATATCTTAAAAAATCTTTCTAGCTGGGACTAGCCAATTCTTAGAGATAGCAAAAGACCCAGCTGCAAGCATGTCTTTGATATATGCACACTACAATCCAGAGCCATTCCTCCTCTAGTTGGCCTATACATCCCAGGAGGCAGTATTCCTCTGCCTTAATCATCCTTGAACCAGGTACCCAGCAATTAGTGACCACCCTTATACCTTAGAGACCACCAAATTATTCAAATTATCCAATCTAAACTTATTCACCCTGCCTTGCTTTGCCTTTATTATAGAACTCCCGTTAAGGCTCTGGCCTAATGCTTTCCCCTTGCTCCTCTCTTATGTCTCTTGACCACCCTAGTTTTCTTCCATACCTCCAGTCTCTAAGACCTGTTGGAATCACAAACCTTGTTTATTCCTGAGCCCTTCCCCTGTCTCCTCTTGTGGCCACACTTAAGTGACAACCTCATAAAAGGGCACAGAGCACATAGCCACTTAAGAAGGCAGTTTGGTGGTTTCTGACAAAAGCAAACATACCCCTACTGTACGATCCAGCAATCATACCACTTGGTATTTACCTAGAGTTGAAAACTTATGTCAACACAAAAACCTGTGCAGGGATGTTCATAGCAGTGTTATTCATAGTTGTCAAAACTGGGAAGAAAACAAGATGTCCTTCAGTAGGTGATAAACTGTGGATAAACTGAGGTACATTTAGATAATAGAATATTATTAAGGGCTAAAAAGAAATATGTTATCAAGCCATGATAAAACATAGAGAAAACTTAAATACATATTACTAAGTGAAAAGAAAAACATATTACTAAGTGAAAGAAGTCATACTGAAAAGTTACATATTGAATGTTTCCAACTATATGTCACTCTAGAAAAGGCAAAATTATGAAGAAGTAAAAAATCAGTGGTTATCGGGGTTGGGAGGTGTGGGGGTGTGGAAAGATTAGGTGGAGCAAAGAGGATTTTTAGGGCAGTGAAACTACTCTTCATAATAGTATAATGGTGGATACATATTATTATACATTTATCCAAGCCCACAGAATGTATAACATGGAGTGAACCCTAACATAAACAATGAATTTTGAGGGATTTGATGTATCAAGGTAGGTTCATCAACTATAAAAAAATACCACACTTGTGGGTGATATTAATAATGGAGGGATACGCATGTATGGAGTCAGGGGGCACATGTAAATTCTCTATACCTTCTGCTCAATATTGCTATAGACCTAAAACTCTAAAAAATAAAGTCTATTAAAAAATTAAAGCATTGGAAAATGTACTATGCAAAATATAACAAGGGTTCAAATGACTCAGTAACAGGATAGACTTCAGAACAAGAAATATTACTAAGTGATAAAGAAGGGTGGTTCAAAACAATAAAAGGATAAATTTATAAATAAGTTATATAAATAATGATAATGAAAAATAATCTTTTAATATTTGAGGGAAATCTAAGAATGTGTTAAAGAAAGATTTATAGACTGAAATATTTAAAATTGAAGAAAAATCTCATAAAATTATCTACTTTTGTACCTTTAGAGGCTATGAAACAAAAATATGTTAAACCTACAGTAAATGAAGAGAACTAATAAATAAATAGCAAAACAGAAATAGAAAATTAAAAAATACAGAAAAACGATGAAATCCAAAGTTGTTTGTTTTTAAAGATCAAAAAAATCTATAAATTTCTAGTTAGATTGATAAATATGAAAGGAGAAATGAGGCATATTACCAATAGCATAAACAAAAGAGAGGCAGCCTTACAAATCTTAAAGATATTAAAAGGTTAAAAAAGGAAATATGATAAACTATGTGTCAGAAAAATTGATAAATCAAAGGAAGTGGATAATCCCCCAAAATGTAACAAATTACCAAAACTTACACAGGAAGAAAAACATATGTGAATAGAGCTTACTCTACCAAAGAAATAAATGTGAAGGCAAAATCCTTACCATAAAAGAAAGTTTGAAGGCCATATGGGTTTATTGGTAATTTTATCAAATGTTTACCAAAGAAGAAATAACTACAACCATATGTACAATTTTCCCAGAAGTAGTGGAGAAGAAAACCCTCCTTAACTAAACTAGTGAGACCATCATTATCCTGGTGCTATAACCTCAAAAAGTATATAAAAGAAAAAAGTATTGCCAACTAATATTTTTCAGTATCATGAAAGTAAAAATCTTTAACAAAACATTAGAAAATTGACTTCAACAATAAAAAGCATAATACATCTTGAACGAGCAGGAGTGTAAGCTTGGTTAAACCTCAGAAGACTAATCAATGTAATTTACCATACCCAGCCACATGATTATCTATATAGATGCAGAAAATTTTGACAAAATTCAACATCTGTTGACATTAAAAATTGTCAGCAAGACACAAATGAAAGGGAATTTTCTTAATTAGATACAGGGCATCTAAAAATAACTATAGCTACCATTATAGTTAATAGTAAAGTTAATAAATTTCCCCTAAGATCAGTAAAAATGCAAGATAAAGAGAAGTCTTGTGCATTTAGAATGAAACTCACTAAAATAATTTTGAGTGAAAAATCCAGACATAAAGTATAAACACTTTATTTAAAGTTCACACTATGGCAACACCAAAGTGTTTGGTATGTACACTTAAGTGGTTGTATTTTAGAGAAAAGCAAAATAGTGATTATTATAAAATCTAAGATAGTAACAAATTTGGGGCATGAGGGGGGACAACATTCTATTTACTGATCTGAGTAATGATTACATGCTTGTTTACTATAAGTAATTTTTAAGTTGCATACATTTTTACACATTTGGAAACAGGAGATTAAAAAGAAAGTTAAATGGGAATTTAGTGGGGTCCACAGAGAGTGCACCTATAAAGGTTGTTTAACCCTATGCTAGTCTACAAAAAGTAGAACAAAGTTTTTCATGTTACCCAGTCTCTCTCAGCTAGGGAGGAGTTCAGAGGGAAGTAGACTATATTTCTAACCAGAAATTGTGTGACTGTTGTTTGAAACATTCTTTGTGTCATATTCCTGGGGCAGTGGCTGTATATTACAAAATAATATATAATATTACACATTGAATATGCTATATTATAAGCTATTTTATATATCATTATATTATAATATTTAATTTCTATTGGAGTATAGTTGATTTACAATGCTGTTTAGTTTCTGCTGTACAGCAAGTAAATATACAAATATCAACTCTTTTTTAAGATTATTTTCCCATATAGATCATTACAGAGTATTGAGAAGAGTTCCCTGCACTATACAGTAGGTCCTTATTAGTTATCTACCTTATATATAGTAATGTGTATATGTAAATCCCAATCTCCCAATTTATCCCTCCCCTGCTCCTGCTCCCCCCACCCAACCCTGGTAACTATAAGTTTGTTTTCTACATCTGTGACTCCATTTCTGTTTTGTACCATTTTTTTATATTCCACATACAAGCGATATCAAATGATATTTTGTCTTTCTCTGTCTGAATTACTTTGCTCAGTATGACAAACTTTAGGTGCATCCATATTGCTGCAAATGACATTGTTTTGTTCTTTTTATATGGCTGAGTAATATTCCATTGTATACATGTATCACATCTTTTTTATCCATTCTGCTGTTGATGGACATTTAGGTTGCTTCCATGTTCTGGGTATTGTAAATAGTGCTGCAATGAATATTGGGGCATATGTATATTTTTGAGGTATCGTTTTTTCTGTATACATGCCCAGGAGTAGAATTGCAGGGTCATATGGTAGCTCTATTTTTACTTTTTGAGGAAGCTCCATACTATTCTCCATAGTGGCTGTATAAATTTACATTCCCACCAACAGTGTAAGGGGGTTCCCTTTTCTCCACACCCTCTCCAGCACTTACTTTTTGTAGATTTTTTAATGAAGGACATTCTGACCAGTGTGAGTGATACCTCATTTTATTTTTGATTTGCATTTCTCTAATAATTAGTGATGTTGAGCATCTTTACATGTGCTTTTTAGCCATCTGTATATCTTCTTTGGAAAAATGTCTATTTAGATCTTCTGTTCTATTTTGGTTGGGTTATTTGTTTTTTGATATTGAGCTGCATTAGATATATGTATATTTTGGAGATTAACCCCTTGTCAGTCTCTTCATTTGCAAATATGTCTCCCATTCTGTGGGTTGTCTTTTGTTTTATTTATGGTTTCCTTTGTTGTGCAAAACTTTTAAGTTTAATTAGGTCCCACTTTTAAAGTTTTACTTTTATTTTCATTACTCTAGGAGGAGGACCAAAAAATATCTTGCTGTGATTTATGTCAGAGAATGTTGCTTATGTTTTCCTCTATGCATTTTATAGTATTCAACTGCACATTTAGTTCTTTAATCCATTTTGAGTCTATTTTTGTGTATGGTGTTAATTTCATTCCTTTGTAGGCAGCTGTCCAGTTTTCCCAGAAGCATTTATTGAAGAGACTGTCTTTAATTAATTGTATAATCTTACCTCCTTTGTCATAGATTAGGTGACAATAGGTGTTTGGGTTTATCTCTTTCTATCCTGTTCCACTGACCAATATTTCTGTTTTTGTGCCAGTACTGTACTGTTTTGATGACTGTAGCTTTACAAAGCATAGTCTGAAGCAGACAAAGCATAGTCTGAAGTCAGGGAGCCTGAATCCTCCAGCTCCATTTTTCTTTTTCAAGATTGCTTTGGCTATTCTTGGTCATTTGTGTTTCCACACAAATACTAATTTTTTTGTTTTAATTCTGTAAAAAATGTCAGTAGTAATTTGATAGGAATTGCATTGAATCTGTAGATTGCTTTGGGTAGTATAGACATTTTGACAATATTGATACTTCAATCCAAAAACATGGTATATCTCTCCATCTGTTTGTGTCATATTTGATTTCTTTCATCAGTATCCTATAGTTTTCTGAGTACAGTTCTTTTGCCTACTTAGGTAGGTTTATTCCTAGGTATTTTATTCTTTTTGATGAAATGGAATGGGATTGTTTCCTTAATTTCTCTTTCTGGCCCTTCATTGTTAGTGTATAGGTATGCAAGAGATTTCTGTGTATTAATTTTGTATCCTGCAAACTTACCAAATTTACTGATGAGTTCTAGTAGCTTTCCCAATCATCTTTAGGATTTTCTATGTATAGTAACGTCATCTGCAAACAGTGAAAATTTTACTTGTTCTTTTCCAATTTGGATTACTTTTATTTATTTTTCTTCTCTGATTGCTGCAGCTAGGGCTTCCACAACTATGTTGAATAAAAGTGGCAAGAGTGGGCCTCCTTGTCTTGTTCCTGATCTTAGAGGAAATTCTTTTGGTTTTTCGCCATTGGGAATGATGTTTGCTGTGGGATTGTCATATATGGCCTTTATTATTTTGCAGTGTTTTCCCTCTATGCCCACTTCCTGGAGAGTTTTTATCATAAATGGGTGTTGAATTTTGTCAAAAGTTTTTTCTGCATCTATTCAGAGGATTATATTTTTTTGTCTTTCAGATTGTTAATGTGGTGTATGATGTTGACTGATTTGTGTGTATTGAAGAACTCTTGCACCCTGGGATAAATCCCACTCGATCATGGTGTATGATCATTTTTATGTGTTGTTGGATTCTGTTTGCTACTATTTTGTTGAGGATTTTTGCGTCTATGTTCATCAGTTATATTGGCCTGTAATTTTCCTTTTTTGTGATATTTTTGTCTGGTTTTGCTATCAGGGTGATGGTGGCCTCATAGAATGAACTTGGGAGTATTCCTTTCTCTGCAATTTTTTTGAAGAGTTTCAGATGGATAGGTGTTAACTTTTCTCTAGACGTTGGACAGAATTCACCACTGAAGTCACCTGCTCCTGGACTTTTGTTTGTGGGTAGATTTTTAATCACAATTTCAATTTCAGTAGTTGTGATTGGTCTGTTTATATTTTCTATTTCTTCCTGCTTCAGTCTTGTAATGTTGTACCTTTCTAAAAATTTATCCATTTCTTCTAGGTTGCCCATTTTATTGGCATATAGTTGTTTGTGGTAGTCTCTGATGATCCTTTGTATTTCTGTGGTATCAGTTGTAACTTCTTTTTCATTTCTGATTTTATTTATTTGAGTCCTCTCCCTTTTTTTCTTGTTGAGTCTAGCTAAATGTTTGTCAATTTTCTTTATCTTCTCAAAGGACCAGCATTTAGTTTCATTGATCTTTTCTATTATTTTCTTCATCTCTATTTCATTTAATTCTGCTCCGACATTTATGATTTCTTTCCTTCTGCTAATGTTGGGTTTTTTTGTTCTTCTTTCTCTAATTGCTTTTGGTGTAAAGGTACATTGTTTATTTAAGATTTTTCTTGTTTCTTGAGGTAGGATTGTATTGCTCTAAACTTCCCTCTTAGCACTGATTTTGCTGCATCCCATAGGTTTTGGATCATCATGTTTTCATTTTCATTTGTCTCTAGGTATTTTTTTATTTCTTCAGTGATCTGTTGGTTGTTTAATAACATATTGTTTAGTCTCCATTAGTTTGTGTTTTTTACAGGGTTTTTTTTTTTCCTGTAATTGATTTCTAATCTCATAGCATTGTGTTCAGAAAAGATGCTTAATACAATCTCAATTTTCTTAAACTACCGAGGCTTGATTTCTGACCCAAGATGTGATCTATCCTGGAGAATGTTCCGTGTGCACTTGAGAAGAAAGTGTGTTCTGCTGCTTTCAGATAGAATGTCCTATAAATATCAATTAAGTCTATCTGGTCTAATGTGTCATTTAAGGCTTATGTTTCCTTATTAATTTTCTATCTTGATGATTTGTCCATTGTGGTAACTCCCACACTATTATTGTGTTACTTTTTTTTTTGTGGTACGTAGGCCTCTCACTGTTGTGGCCTCTCCCGTTGCGGAGCACAGGCTCCGGATGCGCAGGCTCAGTGGCCATGGCTCATGGCCCAGCTGCTCCGCAGCATGTGGGATCTTCCCATACTGGGGTATGAATCCGTGTCCCCTGCATCGGCAGGCGGACTCTCAACTACTGCTCCACCAGGGAAGCCCTATTGTGTTACTTTTGATTTCCCTTTTTATGGCTGTTAGCATTTGCCATATATATTGAGGTGCTCCTATGTTGGGTGCATATATATTTACAATTGTTATATCTTCTTCATGGATTGATCCCTTGATCATTATGTACTGTCCTTCCTTATCTCTTGTAACAGTCTTCATTCTAAAGTTTATTTTGTCTGTTATGAGTTTTGCTACTCCAATTTTCTTTTAATTTCCATTTGCACTGAATATTTTTTTCCATCTCCTCACTTTCCATCTGTATGTGTCCATAGGTCTGAAGTGGGTCTCTTGTAGGCAACATTTATATGGGTCTTGTTTTCATATCCATTCAGCCAGTCTGTGTCTTTTGGGTGGAGCATTTAATCCTTTTACATTTAAGGTAATTATCGATATGTGTGTCCCTATTGCCATTTTCTTAATTGTTTTTGGTTTGTTTTTGTAGGTCTTTTTTCTTTCCTTCCTCTTTTTTTCTCTTCTCTTGTGGTTTGATGACAATCTTTAGTGTTTCATTTGGATTGCTTTTTCTTTTGTATGTGTGTATCTATTGTAGTTTTTTTGTTTGCATTTCTCATGAGGTTTTGATATAGCAGTCTATATGTATCCAAGGTTGTTTGAAGTTGCTGGTCTCTTAATTTCAAATGCAATTCCTGTTTCCTGCATTTGTACTCTTCTTTTCACATGGTTGATAATTTTGATATCATATTTGTGTGTGGATGATTTCCTGCTTTTACTGTATGTTTGCCTTTACCAGTGAGCTTTCCCATTTGTGGTTTTCTCATTTCTACTTGTGACCTCTTCCCCCCCCCCCTTGCCTAGAGAAGTTTCTTTAGCATTTGTTGTAAAGGTGGTCTTGTGGTGCTGAATTATCTTAGCTTTTGCTTGTCTGTAAAGGTTTTGATTTCGCCATCAAATCTGAATGAGAACCTTGCTGGGTATAGTATTCTTGGTTGTAGGTATTTTCCCTTCATCACTTTAAGTATATCATGCCACTCCCTTCTGGCCTGCAGTGTCTGCAGAAAAAAATCAGCTCATTGACTTATTGGGAATCCTTTGTATATTATTTTTTGCTTTTCCCTTGCTTTTAATAATATTTCTTTGTATTTAATTTTTGTTAGTTTTATTAATATGTGTTCCTCCTTAGGTTTAGCCTGTCTGGGACTCTCTGTGCTTCCTGTACTTGGGTGACTATTTCCTTTCCCATGTTAGAGAACTTTTTGACTACATATTTTCAAATATTTTCTCAGGCCCTTTCTGTCTCTTTTCTTCTTCTTCTGGGACCCCTACAATGAGAATGTTGGTGCATTTAATATTGTCCCAGAGGTCTCTTAGCCTGTCCTCATTTCTTTTCTTTTCTTTTTTATTCTGTTCTGCAGCAGTGATTTCCACCACTCTTTCATCTCACTTATTCATTTTTCTGCCTCAGTTATTCTGCTATTGATTTGTTTTAGTGTATTTTTCATTTCAGTTATTGTGTTGTTCACCTCTGCTTGTTTTTTTGATCATCTATCTCTTTTTTAAATATTTCTTTTATTTTCTTGGTTTGTGCCTCCGTTCTTTTTCTCAGATTTTGGATCATTTTTACTATCATTACTCTGAATTCTTTTTCAAATAGATTGCCTCTCTCCTCTTCATTTAGTTGTTCTTGTAGGTTTTTATCTTGCTCCTTCATTTGCAACATACTTCTCTATCATCTCTAACTTACAGTGTTTATGGTCTCCTTTCCACAGGCTGCAGAATCATAGCTCCTCTTGCTTCTGATGTCTGCCCCCTGGTCTGTGAATTTGGTCCCGGGTTTTTTTCAGACTTCTTTTCTGGAGGGACTGGTGCCTGCCCTTTTGTGGGTGGAGTTGATTCTTTTCCCCCTGGTGTGCAGGGCCATGTCAGGGGGTATGTTTTGTGATGGCTGTGAGATCAGTATGACTTTAGTCAGCCTGTCTGCTGATGGGTGGGGCCGTGTTCCTGCCTTGCTGGTTGTTTGACCTGAGGTGTTCCAGCACTTCACCTTGCAGTCTGTTGGGTAGGGCCAAGTCTTGGTGCCAAAATGGGGACCTCTGGGAGAGCTCACAAAAATTAATATTCACTGTGGCCTCTGCTACCAGTGTCCTTTCCCCCATGGTGAGGTACAGCCAACCCCCATCTCTGTAGGAGACCCTCTAAGACCCCTTCGGTAGATCTAGCCCAAGTTCCTATGGATGTACTGCTTTGTGCTGTGTTCCAGGCCATGTAAGACCTTGTGTGCCTCCTCCAAGAGTAGAGTCTCTGTTTCCCCCAGCCCTGTGGAGTTCTTATCCTCAAGCCCCACTGGCCTTCAAGGCTAGGTGCTCTAGAATTCTTCCTCCCAGACTGTTTTGGAGGGCTACTTTTATGTGGGAACATCTTTGTGTAGTCTGCATGTGTTTAATATTATTACTATTGATTTTTTTTTTGGTGCAAGGGCTCCTTTTAGTGTGGATATCTGCCACCTCTTTCCTCAGTGTATGCTGGTCATTATCTCCTTGTTAGGGAGTTTGACTGGTGTTGTGGTGACCATAGCCTGTCCTGGACATTGAGCAGGACCTCCCCTTTGCTATGTGTTTGTCACTGACTGTCAGGGGTGGGGTCTGCTCCTTAGTTGTTGGAGTAGGGGCCCCCAGATTTATTTCTTGCTGAGTTTCTGATCTGTGGTGTGAGGTAGGTGGGACTAGAGCACTCCCACTGGGAGAGAAGTCACTGACTATTCTTCCTCTGCAGTTGTTCACCTGTGAACATGCTCTGTTGTGCCACCTTTCACCCTTTGTGTGAGCTCACAAGTTACTCTGCTGTTGGCACTGCTCTTGGCTCCACCTTAACGGTGGGTATGCCAGTAATTGGCCCTGGTATCTCTCAGACATTGTTTTCACCAGGCCCCCAGCATAGATACAGTGAACTCAGGTCCCAGGATTGCAGTCATCATGGATCTGGACCCGTTGCAGGTGCTACAGGGGCAGCTCAGACTCTGACCTTGCCCAATCCCCACATGTACGTGCACACAAAGTCCACAGCTGCTAAAGCTAGACCTGTCTCTGTTGTGGGTGCACTTGTTGTCTGTTCAGATGTTCTGCAGGTGCTCAGTTTACCAAGCTGGTCATGATGGTTTAATCTGTGGTTCACACAGCTGCAAGGAGGAATTTCAGCTCTTCTTCCTTAGTCATACAGCTCCCCTGGGACTCAGCTTTGGTTTCAGCTCCACCTCTGCATGTAGGACACACACAGGTATCTTTTCCCCACCTAGGAGAGAGGGGGACAGCAGCAGTGACCAACTGGGGCACTTGTCCTCACTCAGGCAGGATGGGGAGGAGTTGGCAACTGACTGAGGTGACTGACTGACGTGCACAAACCCGATCTGATGGGAGCCCCTCTTAGTGCCTGCAGAGGCAGGGGCCGGCACATGGGGAGAGAAGGTGCAAAGGCAGCCCCAACCTTTATGCATCACTCAACAATGGCATTTTGCTTCTAAGGCTTTCCGGGCTTCCCCAAGAGCATTCCCGGTTGTGGAGCTCCCCACTCCCATCCTCTCAGGCTGTCTCCTCGAAGGCAACAGCAGTCCCCTCCCCAGGTCTGCTCTCCAAGTCCCACATTCCAGCACCCATACCCCATCCACACCAGCGAACACGCACCTAAGGATGGGTTGCACAGGGCTGTGGCACAGACCATCTCTGTAAATCTCACTCTGTTCTGCCTACCACAGACCGGCTGCTGCACTCTCCTCTGGGTCCAAAGTTCCCCTTCTGTCTCATTTAATCTCCCCACTGGTGAGGGGGCCTCCCTGGGTGCAGGAAGCTCTCCTTTCCTTCAGTTCTCCCCCCAGGGGTGGGGTCCTGTTCTGCTTCCTCTTTTCTTTTCTTTTTTGTTTTCTCCCTTTCATTTTACCTGGTTACATGGGGATCTTTTCTTGTTCTTTTAGGTGTCCAAGATTCTCTGCTGGTGTCCAGCATGTTCTTTGTGAGAACTGTTCTATTTGTAGATTTATTCTTGATGGCCCTGTGGGAAGAGGTGAACTCCACATCATCCTACTCTGCCATATTGACACTTCCTATATATATTATATAATCACCCAATGAAATATTAAAATGGAGTGAAAATGAACTTCTGTTATAAACAACAACATGAATAAATCTTAGAATCATAACATAGAGTGGAAAAAGCAAATACATAAGATTATAAATAGTAAAATATTATTTTATAAAACACATGCTAAGCAAAACTAGACAATATAATGTACACACACACTTAATCACATACATATATACATATATAAAACTGAAAACTTATTAAAAAATCTAAACAATGTGTTCAAAATTCCAGTTAGTTCTTTTTTTTTTTTTTTTTTTTTTTTGCGGTACGTGGGCCTCTCACTGTTGTGGCCTCTCCTGCTGCAGAGCACAGGCTCTGGACGTGCAGGCTCAGCAGCCATGGCTCATGGGCCTAACCGCTCCGCGGCATGTGGGATCTTCCCGGACCGGGACACGAACCCATGTCCACTGCATCAGCAGGTAGACTCTCAACCACTTCGCCAACAGGGAAGCCCCCAGCTAGTTCTTTATTCCATCCTAAAAAAATTAGGACAGAATAAAGAACACACAGGTAGAAAGGCAAAGGTTTTGAGAAATTCTAGTTCTTGGGTTAGATAGTAGGTTTACAGGTGTTTTTCTGCTACTGTGCTTCATGATATACATGTATGGAGTGCATATAAGTAAAGAAAGAAGTTTTGCCTGTGTCAAATATTTCCTGTTGAAAGTTTTAAAAAAAACAAGCAAAACTAATAATATATTTCTTAGTGATAGAGACAAGGAAGCTCCTCCATTAGAGCTATGTCAGGTCACTTCCTGTCAGTTTCATTGAGCATTATATGGCAAAACCAAATCACCCATGGCACTAGTATAGTTCCTAATAAAGACATTTATCATTACAAAACTAGTACTAAGTTGAGTGCCAAACTGCTGATTTAACAGTTGAGAAAATAGACAGAACTATTTTACTTAAGTAGCTGCTGTTAGTGAGCTGAATTTAGATGATTTCAGACAAAATAGGCAAAAACATGTCAGAATGACATGCAATGACATTATAATATAAAGAAGTGGAAAACAATTGTAGTGCAATCTGTTATGCAGAAATCAGACAGGCCTTTTAAATTCATTAAAGGTACTGATTTTCCTACCATAGAACAGTTAACAATGTGCCTTATAATCTTTTTATTACAGTTGCTAACCAAATGAGAACTTTCCAAGTTTTCTATTGGAAGGAATTTCTTGGTCATTGAACGTTTTTAGCAAAACTCATGCATATGAAACAAAATCCTTCTAACAAAATTCTTTAAAAGACCCCCAAAACAGCTAATTTCAAAATTTATTATTTAAAAATCAGTTTGCTTTTACAATTTTCAGGTGAATACTAAATGCTTTCACACTGTAGTGGAGTATATACATAAAATTTCACAACATAATCATAATAATCATTTGAACTGGGTTTTATACTCACTGATCAAACTTAATTATATCTCAGTAACAATTAATAGAAAAAGACAGTAGGGACATAGTATTGGCTTATTTTAAAATATTAGCATTTATTCATAAATAGCAAGTGGGAAAATTCAAAGGAGCAAAATGTGGAGAAATACTTCATGACTATAAACATTAAGGGAACATAAATTGAAATAATATGGTACCACTTTCCCTCTGCTATTAGAAAAAATTCTAACATGATATGTCCATGATTACTGTAAGTCTATTGAAACTGGTGTTCTGTGCATTGCTTGTGGCTATGTGATTTAGTGCCATAATTTTGGAGAACGTTTAGAACTTGAAATACTCATAATTTAGTCTACCTTAAGGAACTAACCCAAAATGTAAATAAAACAGTTACAGAGAAATGCACCATATTCATGATTATAACATAAGAAACAAAATAGAAATCATCCAGATGACCTAAAATGGAGAAATAATTGTGTAAAATATAAAATATAGCATATTCACTCTGTGGAATATAATGAAAGCACTATGGTAATAAAGCACTATGTAGAAACATAAATATTTATTATAAGTAAAATATTTTTAATTGCAGGATACAAAATTTTGAGAAATTATATTTATAATTGGGTAAAATAAATATGTAAAAACAAGTTTGAAGTAAGGCAAAAGATTCTAATGTTTGTGTAGCTAGTACATATTTTTTCTTATTCTTATAACTTCTTTATATTATTGGATTATTTTTGTACAAATTCCTTAAGAACTTATTGAAAATGAATTACAAGCATATTTCACATAGGATGAGCCTTAATAAGATGCCCATTTATTACAACAAATTAAAAACAGTAAAAGTACATATTACGGTTACCAAATTTCCTGTCCCTCAAAAAATATTCATTCATGTGTCATGGCATTTTACCTAAAGCATCGAAAAATATAATTAAATATGTTTTCTTGATTTTAATCAGTGACTAAAATGAAATATTTATAATTAATATCCATTTTGTGAATGTATTCATGAAGGAAATTTGAAGTCATAGGCCAGCAGAAGGAGGAAAACAACTACACAAAGTGTAAGGTACTTTCTGAGAGCACTGTGTCAAGAAAGTGAGTGAGCCTTTGCCATCAAATGCAGTGATTTTGCAAGTGCTTGTCCTTACCTCTCAAAGGCAGGCATTGAAATTTGCTCATTTTGTAGTCACAGCTCTGGCAGAATAATTTGCATAGAGTAAGCATTCACAAATATTTGTTGACTAATGTATATACAGTTAGCTGAAAATTAAAAAAGTAATAAAAGACCTATTTCCCGCCACCACCTCGGATTTCTGGATGTAATAGACCAGTAAAATTTCAACAAGCATTTCCAGTTTGCCTGTTGTCCCAGGGTAATTACTATTTTTTCTCTCAAATGTGTCCTTTATGGGTGGTAGAGTATATCAGACCTCAAGCCTATCTGGTGACAGGAAGTGAGACACAAAAGGCTTTTTTTATTACATTTAGGTCTTTAATCCATTTTGAGTTTATTTTTGTGTATGGTGTCAAGGAGTGTTCTAATTTTATTCTTTTACATGTAGCTGCCCAGTTTTCCCAGCACCACTTATTGAAGAGGCTGTCTTTGCTCCACTGGCCCCCTTTGTCATAGATTAAGTGATCATAGGTGTGTGGGTTTATCTCTGAACTTTCTATCCTATTCCGTTGATCTATATTTCTGTTTTTGTGCCACTACCATACTGTCTTGATTACTGTAGCCCTAGAGTATAGTCTGAAGTCAGGGAACTTGATACCTCTTAGGAGAAAACATAGGCAAAACACTCGTTGACATAAATCGCAGCAATATCTTTTTTGAACCACCTCCTACAGCAATGAAATTAAAAACAAAAATAAACAAATGGGACCTAATTAAACTTAACAACTTTCGCACAGCAAAGGAAACATAAACAAGATGAGAAGACAAACCTCAGAATGGGAGAAAATATTTGCAAGTGAAGCAACTGACAAAGGATTAATCTCCAAAATATACAAACAGCACATTCAGCTCAATAACAATAAAACAAACAATGCAATCAAAAAGTGGGTGGAGGGCTTCCCTGGTGGCACAGTGGTTGAGAGTCCACCTGCCAATGCAGGGGACACGGGCTCATGCCCCGGTCCGGGAAGATACCACATGCCACAGAGCGGCTGGGCCCGTGAGCCATGGCTGCTGAGCCTGCGTGTCCAGAGCCTGTGCTCCGCAATGGGAGAGGCCACAACAGTGAGAGGCCCACGTACTGCAAAATAAATAAATAAATGGGTGGAAGACCTAAATAGACATTTCTCCAAAGAAGACATACAGCTGGCCAACAAACACATGAAAAGATGTACAACATCACTAATTATTAGAGAAATTCAAATCAAACCTACAAAGGGATATTACCTCACACCAGCCAGAATGGCTATCATCAAAAATATACAAATAATAAATGCTGGAGCTGGTGTGGAGAAAAGGGAACCCTCTTGCACTGTTGGTGGGAATGTAAATTGATAGAGCCACTATGGAGAAGAGTATGGAGGTTCCTTAAAAAACTGAAAATAAAACTACTATATGACCCAGCAATCCCACTACTGGGCATATGCCCTGAGAAAACCATCATTCAAAAAGAGTCATGTTCCACAATATTCATTGCAGCTCTATTTACAATAGCCAGGACATGGAAGCAACCTAAGTGTCCAGCGACAGATGAATGGTACAGAAGATGTGGCCCATATATACAATGGAATATTACTTAGCCATAAAAAGAAACGAAGTTGAGTT
Source organism: Monodon monoceros (assembly GCF_005190385.1). Lineage (NCBI taxonomy): Eukaryota > Metazoa > Chordata > Mammalia > Artiodactyla > Monodontidae > Monodon > Monodon monoceros. The sequence continues at coordinate 46,160,759 of NW_021703770.1, forward strand.
ATTTGTAGTGAGGTGGATGGACCTAGAGTCTGTTTTATGGAGTGAAGTAAGTCAGAAAGAGAAAAACTAATACTATATGCTAACACATATGTATGGAATCTAAAAAAAAAGAAAAAGAAAAAAAATGGTTTTGAAGAACCTAGGGGCAGGACAGGTATAAAGACACAGATGTAGAGAATGGACTTGAGGAAACAGGGAGGGGGAAGGGTAAACTGGGATGAAGTGAGAGACTGGCATAGACATATATTCACTACCAAATGTAAAATAGATAGCTAGTGGGAAGCAGCCGCATAGCACAGGGTGATCAGCTCAGTGCTTTGTGACCACCTAGAAGGGTGGGATAGGGAGGGTGGGAGGCAGACGCAAGAGGGAGGTGATATGGGGATATATGTATATGCATAGATGATTCACTTTGTTATTAAGCAGAAACGAACACACCACTGTAAAACAATTATACTGCAATGAAGATGTGTAAAAAAAATAAATTAAACCCTACACGCTAAAATTATTTTTTCACATGTGTATGAAAATAACATTCTGCTAGAATAGTATAATGTGTAGATCTAATTCATCTATTGTGCCTGAAGCTCAGGGGAATTTTTTTTTTTTAATTCTAGAAATTCAAACACTTCATAACTGTGCAATTACCTGGTATGTGTTCATTGATGATTTCCTTTCTTCCATGCTTTTTTAAATGTCCTCCCTCAGTCTCCTCTTTATTTAAGATGCCAAAGGAGAACATTATATTGAACCTACTGGATTGATCTTCTAATTCTCTAATTTTTTCTCTGTATACTATCTCATTTTCTCTTTGCTCCTGTTTTTCAAAGATTTTCTCAGCTTTGTCTTCCAATATTTCTATTGAATTTTTTATTTCTACTCAATTAAAAAAATTCAACATAATTTTTGTTGTTCTCTGGTGTTATTTACAGCATTTTAAAATTATTTTATAGATTCAGTATCTTGTTATCTTTTTGAGAATTATAGTAGTTTTATTTTCGGTTTTCCTCAATATTATTATTTACCTAAATTCATTCTTTATCTTTGTATTTTGTTACCAACTGTAGTCATAAAACAATTACAGTATTAATTTTTGGTATTGATATAATGCTTACTAAGGATGTATTTCAAATGTGCTCCTTAGCTTCATACCACTCTATGAGCTGGGAAGTTAATAATCTTCATTTTAGAGATAAAGAAAATTAAATGTATTGCCCGAGGTACCCACAGTGTTAGTAATAAAGTTGCAATTTTAATCCAGACAGTGTACATCTGAAATCTAGAATCTTAAACATCACAAACTCTTATTTCCATTGAAAGATCATACATGGTGTATATTGTATAAGGAAGGAGTAATGCAAATTCTGTTTTGGAAGCTCTGGGTATGTAGGTAGGATTCGTCAATTTGAGTTCCACTGTAAGATCATCTGAGGGGGCCATCTTTTAGAGAATCCAAATACCATTATATTTAAGTATTTTGCCTTTGGATAGAAAATTCCAATACCCTGCCTCAACTGTAAGTCTCTGATTGTGTCAGTGTTCTGGGAGCTGAGACAGCAAGACAGTTGGGGGTAAGTTTGGCATTCAGCATTCATTTGGGAAAATCAAGTGCCTCTTTAATGGAAGTCACCAAGAAAATTTGAGACAAAATTAAGCTATCTTATATACCATCTCTTTGTTCCCTTCTTACCAAGATTCTTTCTCAAAATTCTCATCTCCCCCAACTGTGTCTTCAACTCATTCTGACAGGCTTCAATTTCACAACTCTTTTGAAATTGTTATTTTTAAGGTCACTGGGAGCTCTATGTTGTCAATGTCAATGGTATCTTTCCTTCTCTCAACTTTATCTACTCTCAACCATTTTTGACATAACTGAAAATTCCTTATTTCTTGCAATTTCCTTTTTTACTTTCATATCATATCCTTAGTTTCTTTTATATTTAGAAAACTTTATGTATTAATCATGTTTTTCGTTTGTATCATTTGATGCTCTGACAACTTAGGACTTTGCTGATCTAGGAGAGCCTGCCCCTCACAGGGCTGAGTAATTCCTAAAGATAGCAAATGACTTCTCTGTGAGTGTGCCTTTCATGAACCAATCAATCCAAAGCCCGTACCCCCAACCATCTCCTTTACTGGGCTCTCATAAGGCTCTTAAACTGAAAGCAAATATTCCCCTACTCTAATTACCCCAAGTCCAGGTACCAGACAACTAAGGACAACGTCACACCCCAGAGCTTGCCAAAATTATTCCAACTAGACATAGTTTAGCTTTCCTTCCTGTAAAAACCACATTATTTTGCTTACCTATTTCTCCATTTCTTCTCCCTCCTGACCAACCTTGGTGTTTCCCCGTATGGCTATGCCTCATGTTCTAGTGATCTGTAAATATAAAAAGTCTTCCTTCATGACAGTCATTTCTGTGTCTGCATGTCTTATCATGACTGATAAAAACAAATTCTTGGTACTTTGTAAAACAGCGTATCTTCACGTTTCCCTTTTACAAGGTTCTAATCAACTGCTCAAGTAACAATGTCAGCATGACCTCAATATTGCTGCTGAAACTTTCCCTCTTCTCTTTCAGCTAGTGAGTTCCATCTCTATGCATCTCCTCTCTCGACTTCTTCAAATGTATATCTCCTTTCTAGATTTTCTCCCCGAGCTATGTATCTAATTATTTAATTAACAACTCCATTTGGATGTCTAACAGGAATTTGAAATACAACATGGCCAAAATAAAATTCTTAATTTTCTCCAAATTGTATTCTTCTTCCAAAGTTTCCTTAGTAAATTTTACCCTGTACACTCAATTAGTCAAACCAAAACCTTGCCATTATTCCAGAATATTTCCCTTTTCTTACCTTTCAATCTTTTCCATCTTTACTGCTATCACTCTACCCTAACATTATGTTCTATCTAAACTGCTTCAGTAGCAAACAGAGTGATCTTATAATGAAGATCATGGCACTGTACTGCTTCTAACTGTATATCATACATTGAAGACAATAAAGACAGTCCAAGTTGTGCTCCAATGCCTTCTAGGATTTCTACTATCTAGTCCTTGCCTACCACTCTCTCTCTCTCTAATAAATACATACAAAGTTCTAGCCACAAAGGCTTTCTTATTGCTGTACACCCATGCCAGCCTCAGCTAGGTACTCTGCCAAGGGCTTGGCACTGGGTAACTTCTCTCTCTGTAACTATTCCTGTAAAACTTTATGTAGCTTTTTCCTCCTGGTCAGGAGGAAAACTCTTAGCCTAATATAAGCCTAATATAAGCCCTTCAAAAGTTTCTCCTCTGAGAAGTTTTTTTTTTTTTTTTTTGCTTTATGACATTATTTTCAGAAATTATTTTACTTGCTTACTTGACAGTGTCTATGGAACCTAATATATGTAAGTCACTTATGAACCAAGACCTTATTTTAACTTTACATCTCAAGCATGTAGAACTGTGATTGACACATAGTAGGTCCTTAATATAATTTTGAAGATGAAATTAATAAACTATAAATACAGTTGTCTAGTTTCAAATGGAGCCAAATTTCAATAAATTTAAGGCTTGAATCATGTATGCATTTTGGTTTGGTATAAAGTATTTCTTGAGTATTTGTTTAACAATTTTAGTACACTGGCCTTTCCTGCCATTTGAAAATTCCTTTTAAATTTCCTCAAATTCATTCAGTCCTGAAACAGAAAGCCCAATGTATTTGCTTTATGACTCTATGATTCCTTTCTTATTTACTGAATCATATTCCTCTCACACCAGGCTTATTTTTTGAATATGACAGTTTTAGAGAGGTTATGGGTGTTTAAGAAAAATCCTAGTAAGCATTTATGGATGCTAATAACACATCCATTAATGTTACAAACAAATGACTATGGAAAGCAGGACATGTGTGAAGAAAGTTTTAATCCTGAATTTTAAAATTCTAATCATTATAATTGATGTTTTCCTCCAGTTTTAGTATAGGAGGACTGATATTAAAACTGATATCTTTGGAATATCTTTTTATTTTTTAATATATATTTTTTAAAGAAGATGTTGGGGGTAGGAGTTTATTAATTAATTTATTTATTTTTGGCTATGTTGGGTCTTCGTTTCTGTGCGAGGGCTTTCTCTAGTTGTGGCGAGCGGGGGCCACTCTTCATCGCGGTGGGCGGGCCTCTCACAGTCGCGGCCTCTCTTGTTGCGGAGCACAGGCTCCAGACGCGCAGGCTCAGTAGTTGTGGCTCACGGGCCTAGTTGCTCCACGGCATGTGGGATCCTCCCAGACCAGGGCTCGAACCCATGTCCCCTGCATTAGCAGGCAGATTCTCAACCACTGCACCACCAGGGAAGCCCCTGGAATATCTTGAAGGCTGTTTCTTTCCTAAAAGCATTTGGGGCTATAGAATGAAAATAAAATACTATTTGTATTGTGATAGAACTACTATGCATATATTATTAAAACTGTATCTCAAATGGTGAGCATTACTTTGGTTGTATAGTGAAGATTCAACTTATGGAAGCTCCAAATTTGTAGACAGATAAGAGGGGAGAAAGAGTGATTCTGTGGTGTAGCCAGGTTTAGGAGACAATAAGCTTTTCGGGAAATTAGATGCCTTATCTAATTTGTATTATCACTTGAAATCCATGTGCTACCTGGTGGCCATTCTGATCCTATAAAGAGTGATGAGACAGATACAGTTTGTACTAAAAGACTCTAATCTTCACTTTTGTGTGTGTGTGTCTATGTATATTTAAAAAATGATGGTATCCGTATTCTTGCTTATTGTTTAATTACCATCTATGAAATATAGATATAGAACACTTGGAACATAGGAAAAGAAGTATGGTAAAAATATTTTAATTATATCACTTTCTCGGTTTTGCTATCTATCCTAACACTTTTTAGTGTTTACTACATGAAATACAAAAGCTGCAAACCCAACAAGAATATTTGTGTGCAAACTGCCTTATGCAGTATTTCCTAAATGTTGAACCACAACTTTATATTCTAAGACGGTCAAATTCTAAAGAGTTATGGTTCTGAAAAGAGCAGCGATATGCCTCTAGGACTGAAACATATAAAGTTTAGAGAAGGGTGTAAAATTAATTGTGAACACTTGCATAGCACTAACAGTGTGATTATCACTGTTTTAAACACTCTGCATACGTTGCTATAATTAATTCTATCAATTGCCTAATGTTGTAGGCACATTAATAAAACTGTTATATAGATGGAAAAACTGAGGACCCAGTGGGGTTTAAAAAATTGCATAAGACACACAGTGAATGCACCTTAGAGAGAGGTTTATAAAGCTCAACAATCTAATGCCAGGCTCTAAACCACTACGCTATGGTTGCTCTAAGTTCTGCTCCTTCCTTCTTTCCCTCCCTCCCTACTTCACTCACTCACATACTCACTCATTCATTCTCTTTATTTACCAGGCCATAAAGATTAATTTGAAAAAGAGCATCTGTGAAAATGTTCCCATTCATTGACAGATCCAGAAATACAGATCTTAGTAAACCCAGTTATAGAATGAATCATCTAATGCATTATCTAATGCAGTATCTTTACCTATGAATAATTGCATTTTACCAGAAATTCCTAACAAAAGATTAAGTTTCTAATATTTTTAAATTAAATGCCTTGAGCAATCTGATTGTGCATATTTTTGTTAAGAGGATTATTTTGACTATACTCCCCAAATCAAAATAAACACTTACCTTCTATAAATCTATTAAGCCCTCTATAATTTATTGGCTATTATTTTATTCAATCTTCCATTCATTAATTTATTCATTCAGTAAATAGTTTTCAACATCTATTATGTGATATTGCAGGCACTTCTCTGGAACACAGAAGTGGGTAAAACTAGATATGTTTCGCATACTCACATCATTTATGGTATTTGTGGAAGACTGATATTCATCCAATACCTACTGAAATAAGGGTAAAATTCCGATGTGATAAGTACTACAGAAAATGAGAAGGAACTCAAGTTATCAGAATTTTTAAGTGGGGGATTCACAATTGCTTGTAAGATAGAAAAATGCATCTCTGTACAAGTGACCATTGCAATGATATCTGAAAAATAAATAGGAGTTAACCATCTACCATCTACCTATTGCTGCTTGTATGGTATAAGCTCTTAAAGAAAAACAGTTATCTCAGTGTATACACTAATTATCTGGGAGAACTCATCAATAATTTTCCCCCTAAAGTTGAGTCACTGATATTCCATTTAGGAAATAACTGTCTGGATATTTCAGGGGCCAGTCTACTGAATCTGAAAGGTTGAAATCTCTCCAGAAGACTTGAGGATAAATATTGAATTTGGGATCTCAGGGCAACTGAGCCTCAGTGATCTTCATGGCCATATAGATGTGTGATAAAAGAGATGACAGTTGTATGAATGCATTTGCCCTTTTATGTTACACTGCTGAAGTGTCAGGCATCACAGCTGAATGAAAATGTCAGAATCATAAAGCAAGCCTAGGGGCTGTACCAATTCTCAGTATCTAAGTCTTGTAAACCTGGTGTATATCTCACAATACACAGAGTACTAGATACTGTAACAAAGGAGACAAATGCAGTATTTATCAGGTACACTATAATTTTGAGACAAAAGCTTTACTCATTACACAATGAATAAGTCTTATAAAAATTGACTGTATATTTTACTGAGGCCAGACCATTATAGTTCAGAGAGTCTATTAGTCTTTTTTCTTACAGGTATGACATTTACTTGCAAAACAATTCCCCAAATGCCTTTTGGGCGACATTTTAAGTTCAAAGAAATAAACTGAAGGCATTTTTCCACTATTAATCATTAGTCAGGATCTCTTCACATCAAGGTTGTTTTTTGTCTCTCTCCCTCCCTCCCTCCCTCTCTTCCTTTCTTCTTTCTTTCCTTCTTTCCTTCCTTCCTCCCTCCCCTCTTTCTTTCTTTGTTTCTTTGTTTCTTTCTTTCTTTCTTTCTTTCTTTCTTTCTTTCTTTCTTTCTTT
>NW_021703770.1:46167763-46303809 GCF_005190385.1 Monodon monoceros
TCTCTCTCTCTCTCTCTCTCTCTCTCTCTCTCTCTCTTTCTTTCTTTCTATTTCTTTCACATTCATCACTCAATATAAATTTTACCCTGGCTAAAATGTTTCCCTTATGTTTTGATTTACTCTTAGTGAACTAATTATATTCGCTACCTAGATAAAAATCAAATATGAAACTAGGCAAAATTTTGGCCTAGAGTTCAGAGCTCATTCAGGGGGATCACACAAATTTTCACTTTGTTCCAAAGCATCTGAAATACAATCCAGTAATCACAATAAGAAAATACTTACTCTAATGTACCAAGTGAAACAAGGTTATTCTCAGTATCTTAATTAAGTGCAATTCTAAGGACTTGACTTTGGAAAATGGACAGCAATCTGAATTAAAAAACCTTAATAGCTTTACCCATCTTTTCTTTCAGTCCTCCTCAACTGACTGACTGTGACTTATTCCTAATATCTTGGCTTACACACCACTTGCTCAGAGATGTTTTTTCAGCATCCCCAGCCCCCCTCCAGCCCAACCTTCTACATAAGACTTCCCATATCTGCTTTCACAGTGTATTCTACTTCTCTTCTGCAGTATTCATTATACTTGTAATTACCTTCTTGGCATATGTATTTCCTATTAGATTGAAAACTCTGTTAAGGCCTGGACTTTGGCTCATATGTATTCATTGCCCTATCCTTATACCTATTATAGTACCCCTTGACATAGTAACTAAGTTATCAATAATGCTTGACTGAATAGATGAGTAAATGAATGAATGAATAAGTTGATATGGACCCTGGAAAAATTCTTAATTCACTGTGGTTTGCCTTCTGCTTTCCAGTCAATTTTTTCTTATCAGTTCTTCTGAAAATTAATGCCACGTGTCAGCTTTACTTATGCCCAGGTCTCTCAGTGTTTTGTGTTTTTTTTGTTTTGTTTTTTCCTTTTTTGCCTGTTTTTGAAAACTGTTTTTTGGAGCTGAAAGATTATTCCTACAAAATTGTATATGAGAGCTGATAGTACATAGAAGTTTCCCTTATATTATGAAAAGAGTCACTGGCTTGAAATAAAGGAATGGGGCAATTTGGGGAATGACCTGTAAGAGGGGTCAGCTAATTATGGACCACTATCCAAATTTAGCTAGACAGCTGCTTTTGTTAATGAAGTTTTATTGGAACACAGCCATGCCCATTTGTTTATTTATGGCTGTTATGACTGCTTTCATACTACTATAACATAGTTGAGTAGTTGCTGCAGAGCCTAAAATGTCTGCTAACTGCTTACAGAAAAGAGTTTCCTGAAACCTGATAGAAGCTGAGAGACCGGTTTGCTTCAGCTAGACTTCCAAAAATCCCTATATTCATACCAGTTAAATGATTTCCCACTTTCCTTCAGAAAAGACTGGCTCCGAGTGATGGAAAATAATATTGGCCCTTGCTACTCAGATTTCAGATAGTTGAATAAAGCAGCAGGCAGGGACATACTGGGATATTACAAAATCTTCCAGAGAGCTAAACATTACTAGACATTGCAATTGGTATGATAGAACTGAGTGAAGAATGCTGAAAATCAAATTTAGGATTTTCAGGTAGACTGTAAACAGTTTCAGTAAATACCAAAAGGTGCTCTGTAGTGTGGCAATGAAATATGTATGCCTTCAAGAGATTTGCCAAAATAATCTACTTTCTTTTCTTTACTCAGAATATATGGTCTGGAATGAAGAATACCCAAGATAGTATAAGCTGGGCATACTACTGAAGAACACTTTATCACCAATAAGGTGATTAGGAAGCCTTCTAATGCTTCCTGAACTTACACCCCTTTGGGTGGAATCAGGGAGGAGGAGTGAGAAGTCCATACCTCTCCTCCATCTATATTTAAGTGTTTTTCTAAACGCTATCAATTTTTCAGACAGACCAGACTCAGAGCTGTTTAAAAAATGATCTAGTATCTATCTTTTCTGTCTGAGAAAGATGCCTGCTGTTGCTTTGTATAACATCTAAAAGAATCCCAAGACTCCTCATTACGGTGGTCCATACAATTTTGTAAGCTATTTTAAGCTACTTATTTTGTGTTGCTTTGATTACACTTTTCTCATTTTGATAAGTTTGAAGTCTTTTATACATCTTACCTATTTGCGCATTACACTGTGGTATAAACTGAGATGCTGTTTGCTGTACAACTTAGGCCTCCTTGTTTAGTCATCTCTGAATATAAAAAGAAGTTGTTCAGTCTGTGGTTGTGAGCTATGCCACCTGTGCTTTAAATATAATAACTTATTTAAGAGGATATTTGAAAATAAAATGATCACAATTTGTAGCTCAGGAAGTTCTGATCCTGCTTTCACTGTTTGGTCCATCCTACAATGGCCCCCAAGTGTAGGATAATCTTAGGAATAATTGAATTGCCTTGGTCCATATGGTATGTGCTTGCTTCTCTGATCATACTGGATGAATTTAGTACTCAAGTGCAAAAAATGGTGGACTTCAAATAGAAACAAAGAAAAGCTCAGGTGCCAAAGGATCTTCTTCTGGTACATAAAAGGAAAACTCCTCTCAAAACAAATTATTATAGACTGAAAAATATAAGAAAGACTTAGAAAATTGATGGGATGGAAGAAAGAGACAAGTTTAATTTAACAAGAAAGTACAAGGAAACCTGATGGCCCACAAAATATATAAAAATGTATTTTATACCTATGGGGGAAAATTATATCCACATGAATATGAGTATAAATCAGTGAAACAGGAATTCAGGAATGCAGAATATCAGGAGACTTTTAACTTTACTCCCCCAATTCAGGCATGATGTCAGTGAGATAGTATGGGAAAGAGAAGGTGAAATTGTGATAAAAAGGGAACAAGTACATAAAGGATGAGGCTTCTTGTAGTGTTAGAATGTGTATAAATCAGTATTTAGATATTAAAATATTATATTACCTAAGGACAGATTAAACAGTAAGATCTCTGATACCACAATTATAATAGGCATTTCTCAGGATGCCTTCTGTAAGAGTAATTTGGAAGAATGTATTGTAATTGAAAGTCAGTTGTACACATAATTCAGGGAATCGTGAGAGACTAAATATATATATAGCTTGCATAGCTGAGACCAAAAGTCCAACTGTGTTATTGTGAATAAAGTTTAATTTATTTTATTTCATTCTTATTATAGAAGTAATTCCTATTCATTATAGTAAGGTGAGAACATTTTATATATGTATATGTATTAAACTTACTATACAAAAACAATCATTGTTTAAAATATTCTCCATTCTTTTTCAACAGAGTAGTAGTGATATAGTAAACATTATGACCTGCTTCAAAAGCTGAGGAATAAGATGAGGTCACATTTTTTAGGTAATGTTTTGTTGACAGATTACATTCATACCCCAAAGTGTTTAAACTATAAATACATAAATCAATTTTCACAAAGTGAACACACCTGTACAACTACCATCCTGGTCAAGAAAGACTATCTCCATCAATCTAAAAGTCCCTTCATGCCCCTTCACATAAACTACACCCTGACCCAGAGAACTACTCTCCTGGAGCCTACCTTTGTAGATTGACTTTGCTTCCTTATGAAATGTATGTACCTGAAATCATATAGTAGGCATTTTTGTTTGGTTCCCTTCACTTAACATTGTTTGTGAAATTCATCTATATTTTTGCACATATGTATATTTCAGACTTTTTCATTGTTTAAAAGTATTCTATTGTATAATTTAACCTAATTTATTTATTCCTTTGAATGTTGATAAACAGGTGGTTTCCATTTGGGGGTAGTTACAACAGTGTTGCTATAGATATGCTTGTTTATGTCCTTTGGTGCACATATGGATATATTTCTATTGAAAAAGAATTACTGAGTACATATAGTGCATATATTCTCCTTTGGTAGATGTTGTCAATCAATTATCCCAAGTGGTTATAAAAATTTATATTTCAACCAGTGTAAGGGTATTACAGCTGCTACAAGTCCTTAATAATACTTGTTATTATCAGTTTTTTAAAAATGGCTATTTCTGATGAGAAAGTAGAAGTATGTTATTGTGATTTTAATTTTCATTTTCTTCATGAATATTGCCATATGTCTATTAATTTGAGCACATTTTCCATGTGTTCATTGGAAATTTTATATCACTTTTTTGGTGAAATCCCTGTTATAATCTGTGACATTTTCATGTTTGAATTTTCCACATTGATTTGTAGTAGGTCTTTATATATTCATATAATGTCTTTCACACATATGATTTGTCAAGATATATATCGTCCCTCAGTGTGGAGGCTGATATCTATTGATAGAAGATTCTTAATTTAAATGAAGTCAAATTTATCCCAGGTTTCCTTTAGAGTTAGTGCCTTTTTTTCCTGTTTAATAACTCTTTGCTTACCCCCAAGGTCTCCTATTGTTAATGCCAAAATCTTACTGTATAAACTTGACCTTTCAGATTTAGATTTGCACTTTTTTGGGGGATTTGTTTTGAATATTATGTAAAGAATAGTTCAAGAGTTATGTTTCCTCTAAGCATTTCTGTAAGACTTGGCACAATTTATTGAAATGATCATACTTGTTGCATAACTGTTTTACATTTGTCATAATTCAAGTGGCAATATATATTTGAATCTGTTTTTAAACTCTCTAGTACATGGTAGGTAAAATTTTTTAAAGGCCAGATATTAAGTCAATCGTATGTCAGACACTGTGGATCATATGGCAGCCATAAACAACATGTAAGTGAATGGCTATGACTGTGCTCTAATAAAACTTTGTAAAAAGAGACAGCTGATTTACAGGTCACAGTTGGCCAACTACTGTTCTAGTCACCTCCATTGGTCTATTTATCTATCCTTGAATAATAACAGCCTTTATTACTCACTGGGATGTATACATACATATACATATAATGTATACAATATATGCTATACAATAGATGATGAATTAGCTCAGTTTTTATTTGATTGAGAATATTTTTATTTAGCCTTCATTATGAAGAATATTTTTGCTGGGTTAGTTTTTTGTTTGTTTTTATTTTGTTTTGTTTTAGCTATTTAAGGTTGTTATTTCATCTTCTCATTGTAATCATTTTGGCTTAAAACTCAACTATCAGAATAGAATACTTAGGAGCCACGTATCATTCAACTAAAGATCCACTTAGCTGTTTTCATGCTTCAAAGAGTTGATACGATTGCATTTCTCCCAAGAGTTGGGTCAGAAAGTGAGTAATTCAGCAAACAGGGACGACCCGACGTGGGATGTGGAGGTTCATTTGAAGATGGCGGAAGAGTAAGACGCGGAGATCGCCTTCCTCCCCACGGATACACCAGAAATACATCTACACGTGGAACAACTCCTACAGAACACCTACTGAAGGCTGACAGAAAACCTCAGACCTCCCAAAAGGCAAGAAACTCCCCACGTAACTGGGTAGGGCAAAAGAAAAAAAGAAAAAACAGAGACAAAAGAATAAGGACGGCATCTGCACCAGTGGGAGGGAGCTGTGAAGGAGGAAAAGTTTCCACACACTAGGAAGCCCCTTCGCGGGCGGAGACTGCGGGAGGCGGAGGGGGGAGCTTCGGGACCGCGGAGGAGTGCACAGCAACGGGTGCGGAGGGTAAAGCGGGAAGATTCCCGCACAGAGGATCGGTGCCGACTGGCACTCACCAGCCCGAGAGGCTTGTCTGCTCACCCGCCGGGGCGGGCGGGGCTGCGAGCTGAGGCTCGGGTTTCGGTTTCGGACGGAGAGCAGGGAGAGGACTGAGGTTGGCGGCTTGAACATAGCCTGAAGGGATTAGTGCACCACGGCTAGCCGGGAGGGAGTTCGGGGAAAAGTCTGCACCTGCCGAAGAGGCAAGAGACTTTTTCTTCCCTCTTTGTTTCCTGGTGCGCGAGGAGAGGGGTTTAAGAGCGCTGCTTAAAGGAACTCCAGAGACGGGCGCGAGCCGCGGCTAAAAGCGCGAACCCCAGAGACGGGCGCGAGCCGCGGCTAAAAGCGCAAACCCCAGAGACGGGCGGGAGACGCTAAGGCTGCTGCTGCCGCCACCAAGGGTCCTGTGTGTGAGCACAGGTCACTCTCCATACCCCTCTTCCACGGAGCCTGTGCAGCCCGCCACTGCCAGGTTCCCGGGATCTAGGGACAACTTCCCCGTGAGAACGCACGGCGGGCCTCAGGCTGGAGCAACGTCACGCCGGCCTCTGCCGCCGCAGGCCCGCCCCGCACGCAGTGCCCCTCCCTCCCCCCCCACCCCCGGCCTGAGTGAGCCGGAGCCCCTGAATCAGCGGCTCCTTTAACCCCGTCCTGTCTGAGCAAAAAACAGACGCCCTCCAGCGACCTACAAGCAGAGGCAGGGCCAAATCCAAAGCTGAGCTCCTGTGAGCTGTGAGAACAAAGAAGAGAAAGGGAAATCTCTCCCAGCAGCATCAGAAGCAGCGGATTAAAGCTCCACAATCAACTTGATATACCCTGCATCTGTGGAATACCTGAATAGACAAGGAATGATCCCAAATTGAAGAGGTGGACGTTAGGAGCAAGATCTATGATTTTTTTCCCTTTTCCTCTTTTTGTGAATGTGTACGTGTATGCTTCTGTGTGAGATCTTGTCTGTATAGTCTTGCTTCCACCATTTGTCCTAGGGCTCTATCCGTCCATGGTTTTTAAAAAAAATTTTTTTTTCTTAATAATTAATTTTAATTGTAATAACTTTATTATACTTTACCTTCGTTCTTTCTTTCTTTCTTTCCTTCCTTCCTTCCCTCCTTTAGATAACGAATCACCCCAAATAGAGGAGGTGGTCTCTGAGAGCAAGATTTATGGTTTTTACCCCTTTACCTCTTTTTGTGAGGGTGTATGTGTATGCTTCTGTGTAAGATTTTCTCTGTATAGCTTTGCTTCCAACATTTGTCCTAAGGTTCTATCCGTCCCTTTCTTTTTTTTCTAAATATTTTTTAATTCAATAGCTATATTATACTTTATTTTATTTTTACTGTATCTTCTTTCTTTCTGTCTTTTTTCCTTCTTTCCCTCCTTCCTTCCTTCCTTCCTCCCTCCCTCCCTCCCTCCTTTCTTTCCTTCTTTGCTTCTTTCTTCCTTCCTTCCTCTCCTTTCCTTCTTTCTTTCCTCATACTTCTACTAATTCTCTTTACTTTTTCTCCCCTTTATTCTGAGCCGTGTGGATGAAAGGCTCTTGGTGCTCCAGCCAGGAGTCAGGGCTCTGCCTCTGAGGTAGGAGAGCCATCTTCAGGTCACTGGTCAACAGGAGACCTCCCAGCTCCACATAATATTAAACGGCGGAAATCTCCCAGAGACCTCCATCTTAACACCAGCACCCAGCTTCACTCAACGACCAGGAAGCCACAGTGCTGGACAACCTATGCCAAACAACTAGCAAAACAGGAACACAACCCCACCCATTAGCAGAGAGGCTGCCTAAAATCATAATAAGGCCACAGACACCCCAAAACGCACCACCAGACGTGAACCTGCCCACTAGAGAGACAAGATCCAGCCTCATCCACCACAACACAGGCACTAATCCTCTCCACCAGGAAGCCTACACAACCCACTGAACCAAACTTAGCCACTGGAGACAGACATCAAAAACAACGGGAACTACGAACCTGCAGCCTGCATAAAGGAGACACCAAACACAGTAAGATAAGCAAAATGAGAAGACAAAAAACACACAGCAGATGAAGGAGCAAGATAAAAATGCAGCAGACCTAACAAATGAAGAGGAAATAGGCAGTTTACCTGAAAAAGAATTCAGAATAATGATAGTAAGAATGATCCGAAATCTTGGAAACAGAATGGACAAAATGCAAGAAACAGTTAACAAGGACCTAGAAGAAATAAAGGTGAAACAAGCAATGATGAACAACGTAATAAATGAAATTAAAAATACTCTAGAAGGGATAAATAGCAGAATAGCTGAGGCAGAAGAACGGATAAGTGACCTGGAAGATAAAGTATTGGAAATAACTACTGCAGAGCAGAATAAAGAAAAAAGAATGAAAAGAACTGAGGACAATGTCAGAGACCTCTGGGACAACATTAAACGCACCAACATTCGAATTATAGGGGTTCCAGAAGAAGAAGAGAAAAAGAAAGGGACTGAGAAAATATTTGAAGAGATTATAGTTGGAAACTTCCCTAATATGGGAAAGGAAATAGTTAATCAAGTCCAGGAAGCACAGAGAGTCCCATGCAGGATAAATACAAGGAGAAATACGCCAAGACACATATTAATCAAACTGTCAAAAATTAAATACAAAGAAAGCATATTAAAAGCAGCAAGGGAAAAACAACAAATAACACAGAAGGGAATCCCCATAAGGCTAACAGCTGATCTCTCAGCAGAAACCCTACAAGCCAGAAGGGAGTGGCAGGACATACTGAAAGTGATGAAGGAGAAAAACCTGCAACCAAGACTACTCTACCCAGCAAGGATCTCATTCAGATTTGATGGAGAAATTAAAACGTTTACAGACAAGCAAAAGCTGAGAGAGTTCAGCACCACAAAACCAGCTTTACAACAAATGCTAAAGGAACTTCTCTAGACAAGAAACACAAGAGAAGCAAAAGACCTATAATAACGAACCCAAAACAATTTAGAAAATGGGAATAGGAACATACATATCGATAATTACCTTAAATGTAAATGGACTAAATGCTCTCACCAAAAGACACAGATTGGCTGAATGGATACAAAAGCAAGACCCTTATATATGCTGTCTACAAGAGACCCACTTCAGACCTAGAGACACATACAGACTGAAAGTAAGGGGATGGAAAAAGATATTCCATGCAAATGGAAACCAAAAGAAAGCTGGAGGAGCAATTCTCATATCAGACAAAATAGACTTTAAAATAAGGTCTATTAAAAGAGACAAAGAAGGACACTACATAATGATCAAGGGATAGATCCAAGAAGAAGATATAACAATTGTAAATATTTATGCACCCAACACAGGAGCACCTCAATACATAAGGCAAATACTAACAGCCATAAAAGGGGAGATCGACAGTAAGACATTCATAGTACGGGACTTTAACACCCCACTTTCACCCATGGACCGATCATCCAAAATGAAAATAAATAAGGAAACACAAGCTTTAAATGATACATTAAACAAGATGGACTTAATTGATATTTATAGGACACTCCATCCAAACACAACAGAATACACATTTTTCTCAAGTGCTCATTGAACATTCTCCAGGATAGATCATATCTTGGGTCACAAATCAAGCCTTGGTAAATTTAAGAAAATTGAAATCGTATCAAGTATCTTTTCTGACAACAACGCCATGAGACTAGATATCAATTACAGGAAAAGATCTGTAAAAAATACAAACACATAGAGGCTAAACAATACACTACTTAATAATGAAGTGATCACTGAAGAAATCAAAGAGGAAATAAAAAAATACCTAGAAACAAATGACAATGGAGACACAACAACACAAAACCTATGGGATGCACCAAAAGCAGTTCTAAGGGGGAAGTTTATAACAATACAAGCCCACCTTAAGAAGCAGGAAACATCTCGAATAAACAACCTAACCTTGCACCTCAAGCAATTAGAGAAAGAAGAACAAAAAAACCCCAAAGCTAGCAGAAGGAAAGAAATCATAAAAATCAGATCAGAAATAAATGAAAAAGAAATGAAGGAAACGATAGCAAAGATCAATAAAACTAAAAGCTGGTTCTTTGAGAAGATAAACAAAATAGATAAACCACTAGCCAGACTCATCAAGAAAAAAAAGGGAGAAGACTCAAATCAATAGAATTAGAAATGAAAAAGTAGAAGTAACAACTGACACTGCAGAAATAAAAAAAATCATTAGAGATTACTACAAGCAACTCTATGCCAATAAAATGGACAATCTGGAAGAAATGGACAAATTCTTAGAAATGCACAACCTGCCAAGACTGAATCAGGAAGAAATAGAAAATATGAACAGACCAATCACAAGCACTGAAATTGAAACTGTGATTAAAAATCTTCCAACAAACAAAAGCCCAGGGCCAGATGGCTTCACAGGTGAATTCTATCAAACGTTTAGAGAAGAGCTAACACCTGTCCTTCTCAAACTCTTCCCAAATGTAGCAGAGGGAGGAACACTCCCAAATTCCTTCTACGAGGCCACCATCACCTTGATACCAAAACCAGACAAGGATGTGACAAAGAAAGAAAACTACAGGCCAATATCACTGATGAACATAGATGCAAAAATCCTCAACAAAATACTAGCCAACAGAATCCAACAGCACATTAAAGGATCATACACCATGATCAAGTGGGGTTTATTCCAGGAATGCAAGGATTCTTCAATATACGCAAATCTATCAATGTGATAAACCATATTAACAAATTGAAGGAGAAAAACCATATGATCATCTCAATAGATGCAGAGAAAGCTTTCGACAAAACTCAACACCCATTTATGATAAAAACCCTGCAGAAAGTAGGCATAGAGGGAACTTTCCTCAACATAATAAAGGCCATATATGACAAGCCCACAGCAAACATCATCCTCAATGGTGAAAAACTGAAAGCATTTCCACTAAGATCAGGAACAAGACAAGGTTGCCCACTCTCACCAGTCTTATTCAACATAGTTTTGGAAGTTTTAGCCACAGCAATCAGAGAAGAAAAGGAAATAAAGGGAATCCAAATTGGAAAAGAAGAAGTAAAGCTGTCACTGTTTGCAGATGACATGATACTATACATAGAGAATCCTAAAGATGCTACCAGAAAACTACTAGAGCTAATCAATGAATTTGGTAAAGTAGCAGGATACAAAATTAATGCACAGAAATCTCTGGCATTCCTATATACTAATGATGAAAAATCTGAAAATGAAATCAAGAAAACACTCCCATTTACCATTGCAACAAAAAGAATAAAATATCTAGGAATAAACCTACCTAAGGAGACGAAAGACCTGTATGCAGAAAATTATAAGACACTGATGAAAGAAATTAAAGATGATACAAGTAGATGGAGAGATATACCATGTTCTTGGATTGGAAGAATCAACATTGTGAAAATGACTCTTCTACCCAAAGCAATCTAGAGATTCAATGCAATCCCTATCAAACTACAACTGGCATTTTTCACAGAACTAGAACAAAAAATTTCGCAATTTGTATGGAAACACAAAAGACCCCGAATAGCCAAAACAATCTTGAGAACGAAAAAAGGAGCTGGAGGAATCAGGCTCCCTGACTTCAGACTATACTACAAAGCTACAGTAATCAAGACAGTATGGTACTGGCACAAAAACAGAAAGATAGATCAATGGAACAGGATAGAAAGCCCAGAGATAAACCCACGCACATATGGACACCTTATCTTTGATAAAGGTGGCAGGAATGTACAGTGGAGAAAGGACAGCCTCTTCAATAAATGGTGCTGGGAAAACTGGACAGGTACATGTAAAAGTATGAGATTAGATCACTCCCTAACACCATACACAAAAATAAGCTCAAAATGGATTAAAGACCTAAATGTAAGGCCAGAAACTATCAAACTCTTAGAGGAAAACATAGGCAGAACACTCTATGACATAAATCACAGCAAGATCCTTTCTGACCCACCACCTAGAGTAATGGAAATAAAAACAAAAATAAACAAATGGGACCTAATGAAACTTCAAAGCTTTTGCACAGCAAAGGAAACCATAAACAAGACCAAAAGACAACCCTCAGAATGGGAGAAAATATTTGCAAATGAAGCAACTGACAAAGGATTAATCTCCAAAATTTACAAGCAGCTCATGCAGCTCAATAACAAAAAAACAAACAACCCAATCCAAAAATGGGCAGGAGACCTAAATAGACATTTCTCCAAAGAAGATATACAGAATGCCAACAAACACATGAAAGAATGCTCAACATCATTAATCATTAGAGAAATGCAAATCAAAACTACAATGAGATATCATCTCACACCAGTCAGAATGGCCATCATCAAAAAATCGAGAAAAAATAAATGCTGGAGAGGGTGTGGAGAAAAGGGGGCACTCTTGCACTGCTGGTGGGAATGTGAATTGGTTCAGTCACTATGGAGAACAGTATGGAGGTTCCTTAAAAAACTACAAATAGAATTACCATATGACCCAGCAACCCCACTACTGGGCATATACCCTGAGAAAACCATAATTCAAAAAGAGTCATGTACCAAAATGTTCATTGCAGCTCTATTTACAATAGCCCGGAGATGGAAACCACCTAAGTGTCCATCATCGGATGAATGGATAAAGAAGATGTGGCACATATATACAATGGAATATTACTCAGCCTTAAAAATAAACGAAATTGAGTTATTTGTAATGAGATGGATATACCTAGAGTCTGTCATACAGAGTGAAGTAAGTCAGAAAGAAAAAGACAAATACCGTATGCTAACACCTATATATGGAATTTAAGAAAAAAAGATGTCATGAAGAACCTAGGGGTAAGACAGGAATAAAGACGCAGACCTACTGGAGAACGGACTTGAGGATAAGGGGAGGGGGAAGGGTGAGCTTTGACAGGGCGAGAGAGAGTCATGGACATATACACACTAACAAACGTAGTAAGGTAGATAGCTAGGGGGAAGCAGCCGCAAGGCACAGGGATATTAGCTCGGTGCTTTGTGACAGTCTGGAGGGGTGGGATGGGGAGAGTGGGAGGGAGGGAGATGCAAGAGGGAAGACATATGGGAACATATATATATGTATAACTGATTCACTTTGTTGTAAAGCAGAAACTAACACACCATTGTAAAGCAATTATACCCCAATAAAGATGTTAAAAAAAAAAATCTAGTATTTCATATGTCTTTCAAGCACACATGCTCAGTTTAAAAATTGCAGATTCAGTTATAAGAATTTACTGTAGGTTCATAGGAACCCTGTTATCTAAGAGCTTAAATTCTATACTAATAGCTTCTCTAGGCTGTCTTAAATTTTACCTCTTCTGTTCTTTTACTGCATACCTATAACAAATTTGGGAAAACGAGGTACTTCCTTTCATATTTTTAGCTCAAATCTAAAGTGTTTTATCATAAGGCAAAATTAATACTTTTCTTAATTTTAAGAGATAGAAAATATACATTTCAAACTGTTTAAAAAAACTTGAAAATACATTAAAATAGTAATAAAAATTTTATATATTTAAAAAAAAACTCAACTATCAGTGTTTTTGCTTCTTTGAAGGTAATGCATTTTTTTCTTTCCTATAATAATCATTCTCTTTATTTCTTCCTTTCTTTCTTCCTTTTTATTTTTATTTATGATATGCTTACATGTGATTTAAATTTTATCTATTCTTCTAGGTAGATCACAGAGCTTCTTTAATCTTTGGCTTAATGTTTTCCATCAGTTTGGAAAAGTCTTGTTCAATATATTTTCAAATATTTCTATTTTCTGAACACCAATTACACATATGGTAGAAATTTTTATCTTACCTTATTTAGTTCTGATGTTTATTTCTATATTTGTGTTCTTTTTACTCTCCCTAATTCAGTGCAGATATTTTCTACTGACCTAATAACTAGAATGCTGTTAACTAATCTATTGATTCCTTAATTTCATTTAAGCTGTTTTTTTTAATTCTAGTACTTTCATTTAGTTCTTCTTTATGGATTCCATTTTTCAAGTATAATTTTTCAACTTTTAAAAAATATACTAATCATAGTGTTCACTGTACGTTTATCTTTGTAGCCAGGAATACATCAATACCAGATTAGTACAATGTCTGATATCCCCAGTACCTGAATAACCTGTGGATCTATTTCTATTTTCTGTTTCTTTCCACCTTGATTTTCAGCTACTTGATCTTCTCTCTTGGCATATCTTGTGGATTTTAAAATTAAACCCCAGACATTGTGCACAAAAATATATCTAGCCTTTGAATGATGCCAGTTTTACTAAAGGAGGATTTATGTTTCTTTTGGAAAGCAGTTTAATTAGTGGAAAATAACCTTAATCCAGTCAGCAATTGAGATGATTAAAGAGTATTTTCAGGGTTTTTTAAAAGCTTCTTTATTTTGGTTTGCTCTTACTAGTAGGGTGTGCTCCTTCAGTGTCGGAAGGTCTAGGTTTGATTACTAGAGCCCATTTTCTTTGTAAGACCATGAACTCTTTTTTTTTTTTTTAATTTCCTCATCCTAGTGGGACTTCTGAAATCCCTGATTAATTTTAGCCTCTCATATGTCAATTTCTGCTTAAGTTTTCAGTATCTTGTACATAGTTTAGGAACTGGCAGAATGCCTCAAGGGAAAAAATAGCCCAAAATATTTTTAAAATCTTATCTTTTAGTGTGGTGCCTGCCTAGGTAACCCTAAACTTCAGTTTTTATCTACCCAGCCTTATGAGGCTGTGGGAGACACTGAGCTGCAGTTTTCTGCTTGGTCAAAAATTCCTGGATGGGAAAACAGACAATTTGAGACTCACCAAAGGGTATTTCCTTTCCTCCTGGGATCTTAGCCCTTTAGGTCTAGCTGTTTTGTTCTTTCTAATGCCTTCAAACAGCTTTTACCTTATTTTCTGTTGTTTGTGTGTACGTGTGTGTGTGTTATCTAGCTTCTCTGTTTCTCTTGGCGGGAACATTGATCTTACAGAAGCTAACATTTTTAGCCAGAGCTATTCAAACAAAATAGATCCAAACTGCCATCCTACCTATTACAAAATACATTCCTCATTTTCACACATCCTCCCTCCTATAATACTTTTAGGGATTTTTATGGTGTATCCAAATTGGCAATCTTAGTTACTGTCATTTCAAAGAAAGAAGGAAATCCTGTGGGGAGTTGTGAGAATGATTGTTGTTACTATCATGTTAACACAATTTCACTTGAGGTCCTGAGTTCAATGCTATCTCTGACATCAGGGTACCTATAAGATATATTCTTTATTATAGAATTACAACCAGTAATATTCAAAATATATTTTGGCTTTTTTTTTTCCTAAAATGCAATTTGCAGAATTCTCCTCCTTATATACTGGCTGAAAGAATATAGCATCCCCAAAGTCCGAGAAGTGGAATAGCAAGAATCAAAGAATAAGGATGCCATATATGAAAGTATCATTCATGCTTTACTTAAAAGTAATATAGGAGCAATTGGTCAAGGAGGCTTACAGAACATCTAAGGACTGGACCTAAGTCTTCTCTAGAAATGTTCCTAGAAGATACATTCTTGGTTTGTGCAGGTACAATTTTGTGGTGGATCATTCTCTTCCTAATGATGTAGTCCATTCTACTTCCAAAAAGCTCTAGTTATTAAAAAGATATTGACAATGTATTGAACCAAAACCTCCCCTGGTCTGAGTACTGTCTCTTGAGGCCACATGAACCAGGTTTAATGTCCTGTAACCTGACACACTTTAGATATTTTAAGACAGTCACATTTCTTACATGTTTATCTCCACGAGACCACAGTTCTGGCTTCTGAATTGGCAGTGTCAGGTTTTCACTTGCTGATTTATTGTCTTCTGGAAGTGCTCCAGCTTAAACATGCCTTTTTTGCTACTGTGTCTAGAATTGTACTTAATATTCAGGTGTGTTCTGAATAGCCCAGGATATCATAATCCCCACCACCTTTAAAAAAATATTCTCTATACAACGTCTTTTACTCATTTAGAATGTAATTAGCATGTGGATATTATACTATTAAGACAGTCTGTCTCTACTACCAGCTAAAAAAAATTGAATATATGTGTCTCCTAAAATACCATATTCTTATTCTCTCTTTTTATTTTTTAAATCATGTTATCCTTATTAAATTTTACATTTTAAGAATTATTTTAGTATTTCTGTCCATTAAGGTGTTTTGGGAGATTCAGTTTCTCATAAACCTTTTAAAAATACATTGCTATGTCCATATAGCCAAGAAGTCCCATTGCCTTTTACTATCCTCCCAAAAAACACATTTTTGTGATTGATTTCGCTGCAAGTTACTATGCCCAATGCAACTTGTTGTTATGTGATCCTAATACAAATGGATGAAAAGTGATCTTAGCTTTCATTTTTCTTGTTTCTTTCTAGAAAATAATTTTGCTTTGTACTAAGTCAATAAACATGACTGGTTGTAATGACTTAATATATACATAGAATTAGCCTATTTTAGAAATTTGTGATGGTGTTAAAATGGAAACAAACTCATCTTTTAATAATATCTGTTGTCCATGTAATTCATTGAAGTAATTAGTTCTAACATCTATAATATAAAGATGCTAGTCATTCCATTAGGACATTTATGTAAGAGAAAAACAAATTTTATTTTATCTAAATCACTGTTGTTTTGAATCTCTCGTATGACTTAACATAACTGGTAGGTGGTGCAGGAATTTGTTCACAGAATGATGACCCCTACCAAAGGAGATCACACCCTAATCCCCGGAACCTATGAATACGATACCTTATGTGGCAAAAGGAAATTAAAGTTACAAGTGCAATTAATGTTTCCAATCAGCCAAATTTGAAATGGGTAGATTACCCAGGATTATCCAGATGGACCCAATCTCATCTCATGAGTCCTTAAAAGAGGAAGAAAAGGGTAGAAGAGTTGTTCAGAGAGAAGCAATGTGAGGACTCAGCCCACAACTGTTAGCTTTGCAATGGAGGAAGAGGCCATGGGCCAAGAAATGAGGGCAGCCTCTAGATGCTGGAAAAAGCAAAGAAAACAATTCTCCCTTTGAGTTTCCAGAAGAGGACCCAGACCTGCAACATACCTTGATCTTAGCCTGGTGAGAACTGTGTCAGATTTCTGAGTTCCAGGACTGTAAGATTATACTTGTGTGAGTGTGTGTGGTGTGTGTGTGTGTGTGTATTGGGCCCTGCCATGCCACTTGCAGGATCTTTGTTCCCTGACTAGGGATTGAACCGGGGCCCTCACCAGTGAAAGTGTGGAATCATAACCACTGGACTGCCAGGGAATTCCCTCTGTGTGTGTTTTTAATTAGTTTGTGGTAGTCTGCTATGACACCAAACAGAAAATGAATACACAGTCTCACACAAAATAGCACAACATTCATTTTCTTTTCTTTTATCTGAAAGAGTAATGAGAATTAACTCTGCAAACATATACTCCAGGTAGGAAGAAGCTGAGTAGTCAAGCAAAATTCTTTATCACTTTTTAAAATGTCAGTAAGATGTTAATTAATTGTGAAACCAAATGATCTTGGCTGTTTCTGACATTATATAGGCAAGCAGCACATTGCTTGCCTGCCTTGAAGCCTGTCACCCGTGCCTGATACACTCAAATAAAACCTAAATTTAAATGACAGAGATCTTAAAAAATATACTAAAAACCTCACTTCAGATTTTTATTTACTTAATATTTTTGAAGAGACAGTGCAGTATTTATTTATCCCAATGCTGCTCTCCGTTCCCTTCTTCCTATCCTTGCTAAGCTGCTCAGATCCAGGATACTATCCGGTAACCCACCGCTCCCCATACAGCCTCTGAGGAACACTTGCCTCCTACTCTTAAGCAATTTTTTGTTTTTCCCTTCTGGCTCATTGTGTATCACCCTGAGAATATTAGCACACATCTTAAATGTGAGACAAACATTATCTAAGCCACTTCCTCTATTTTTATGTTATTTCCTGAAGAAAAGCTGAATGCTGCTGATACTATAAAAAGCCAGTGATGCCGTTGTTTAAGAGCAATCAGAAGTCTTTTTGTGCCTCATGCATCACCAAAATTGCCAGCTCAGTTCTAATTGCAGAACCTTACTACTCCTGTGATGTGAATGAGAAAGAACACAGGATGATTCTTAAAATTTGGGTTCAGTTCACTGCCTGGCATGAGAAAAGGCAACTTTTTATTTGTAAACAGAGAAAGGTCATTGATAGGTTGAATGCGTATGATTTTACTTTCCAGCAAGTAAATACTAATCACTTTTATGTAATAGACAATAACATCTTTTAAACAGAATGTTTTTTTAAGGCCCATTAAATTTCTACAGCCAAGAGGACAATTTTAGTTTCTGTTACAGAAAAATGCCATAAATTCTGATACTGCTGCAAATTACAGGTTAAAATTAGTTGATTTTTACATATCTCAAGGAATTCCTTATTTAAAAGAAAGTGGGAGAAACGTACACTACTAAGTGCCATCTCAAACTCTGTAACTCTCTGAAGCTCATGTTTATTTATTATAAAGTAGAATTTCCCTTGGTCAAATAATCATTTTGAGTTTCAGTGAGATGAATGTTCTAAATAGTATTCTGGTTAAAAAGGCTCTGCTTCCCGACTTGAGATAAGAAAAAAACATAATGCATGTATCCCGGGTTTATGAGTTTCTATAAAAGTCATTATTCTTAATATCTGCACATAAACGCTATGCCTCTGGATTCAGTGTCTTTGCAACCACATCTCACATCAATATTTCAGCTTTAAATAAAATGTGAACATCTTACGGATGTTTTGTTGGTTTTGAGAAACCATGAAGTGAACTAGCAGTAAGATAGCCAACTGCTTTTGCCCAGTCATTAGAGTAATTATAATATTAAATAACTGCCAAATCAATTAACTGATGTTACTAATCTGCCTGATGTAAAACTGGCTCTAAGAATGTCAACTCTTTGAAGATTTCTTAAAACACAGCTGTTGCATTCTGATTTAGCTACTTTTATTTCTAAAAATAAAATTTACGTACATTGAATATATGTTCATTACTGAAAAAGTTCAAAATATAGAAAGGTATTAGAAGGGAGACTTTTAAAGTGATATTAAAATGATATTTGATGTTGTATCTGCAACTAATTTGGGTAATGAGAGTTTACAGAATACGATGTGCAATATTTCTTTTGTCATTTTAGGATTCACAATATATTTTATATATAAAACATTTTTAACAATTCTTGAAAATATCTGCAAATGCCCAGGTGTTTTCTTAAATATGCTCTCCCAATATATCCTTATAAATTGGTCTCAATGCCTAAAAAATCATTTGATGGAAACTGCTTGTAAATTGAATTCTTAACTTGGGTGTCACTAATGAAAATTATCAAATGATATATAAAATAAGTCAATTCTAATGGGATAATGTATGATCAAAATATAGCACAAGTTTTGGAAAAATGTAAACCCTAAAAATTTCAGTTCCTTTACTTAGAATTATAGTTGTAGCAGGATGTTAAAATGAAACTTCTGCTGTCTCAGTATTTCAGCTGAGGTCACAAAGATTTGAAGAATGGGTGTTAAATACCCACTAATTTGAAAGTGAGGTACCAGACCAGCTGTGTAGAACTTGCTAAGAGGTAACTCATAAGACAGATGGATAAACATTTGTCTGTGAGCTGCCTCAAGCCAATAAGAAGGGAAGTAGGAAGATCAATAAGAGAAAGATCATAAGAAATAGGTTTCTGTAGGAAGAGTTGTACATTTCTCCTTTCTTCTCCGTATCTGAAGCCAAGTGAGGAAAGTAAGAAATTGCCTCACACAGCATGGTCATGCTTACCACCAGGAGAGAGACTAATCTGGGGCAAGGAAATGGAGAGACCCTCAGTACTTGACCTTGTTTCCTGGAGTTGGGGGAACAAGCTTGGTGTTGACCCATTCTTGGTGAAGTCTGATGCCAAGAGGCTGGGCTGCCTATAGCTGCCTGACTGGTGGACTCACAGAGAGGGCTTTGGTGGGAGCAAATTTTATTTTCACTGACCATAGGCAGTGGTGCATGAGACCTCATGGAACTCCCAAAGTTAACTAACCTTGAATTATTTTGAAAATAGTCCCACCCAAAGGGCTTCCTACCTGAGGAAAGATGATCCTGGCTGAAAGAGGCAGGGGTATACTGTCCAATGCAGAAGGAATGGGCAAAGGTGGAAAGGGCAAGACTTGCAAAACCCCAGCTGGGGACTACGTTATTACTTTAGGCAATAGTGCTAAGCAAGATCTACAATAAAGATGGGGAGATTTCTGGCCCTCCATAATTCCAAGAAGAGAAAGAGCCAGCACTGTGCGATCAGCCACACCATTCCAGATTATAACATTCTGGCCATGCCTTCTCTCTTCTTTCTCTGCTCCAACCCTGAGGAGCCAGAGGCAGCAGAGTGAGTGGAGCAGGAGAAGAAGATTAATACAGTGTCTGGGAAGGAGAAGCTTTCCTCTGCCCTTCTAGGTTACTCTGGCTAGTCTAAGAATTAAACTGACATGAGACAGATTAACAAAAGAAATATCAAACAAAAGTTTAATAACATGTATACATGGGAGAGACCCAGGAAAACTGAGTAACTCATCAAAATGGCCAAAGCCCTTACCTTAAATACCATCCTCAGCTAAAGACAAAAGAGGATGTTGAGGGTAGGGGAGGTTACCAGGAAAAGCACAGTAAACAGGGGTAAGGTTGTTATGCAGATTTAAGTCAAAGCTTTTCCATTGATACGTTTCTAGAGATTTGGTCATCCTCTTCTTCCTGGTACAGTGGAGGGAGACCCTTACAAAATTAAGATTTAGCTTATAAATATTTCTCACTAAAGCATAACTCCTACTTGGTTTTCGGAGTTTTTTCCATGTCTACTGTTTCTTAGGAAATAACCAGCTTAAAATAATTAATATGCCAAAGAGACATACTTTGGAGTGGCAAATTTTGCTCTCCTACAGCAGATAAATAGTAAAGAAAAAAAAAAAAAAGAAAAGGAAAGAAACCTTGCCTCTTTCTCTAGTGCTGATTTCTGAGCCTGATCAGTTTCTATCTGGGGTTGCAAAAATCACAGACTTTAATACTCAAGTATGGCACTGTTTATTATACTTGAAAGTGAACAGAAAAGTTATCAGAATTTCACAAGCTTTTACCTAGAGACGGGAGAATTGGCATAAGTTTAATAGGATTGCAGTGAGGGAGGAAAAAACAACACTCCTTTCTATTTGCACCTGGCAGAATTCAGCTCATTCATTAAATTCACTGCATTACATTCATGAAAATTAGGAATATTTGGATAGATAGGAATAACTGCTATCCATTTTCTAATTCAAATAGGAACTTTTATTTTGGATCCCCCAGAAGAAGACCCTGGAGCAAGGATTGAAATCCAAGTTATGTATTTTGGAGATGATTCCGAAAAGCATCAGTTGGGGTTAGAAAGTAAGAGAGAGAAAGTAAGGCAGCCAAAAAAGTGTTCATTTTCAAGCAAGTTTTACACTGTTGGTTACTAGAGCTTAATCCTGCTGGGACAACTCTGGGAGCCAGTGTTCTTACATCAACTGCTATCAGTCCCTGCTAGAGAGCTACATCTCTAGCAGTGCCAGTCTGTCATGTAGCTACCAGCAAGGGCAGGTACTCAGCAAAAATACATGTGCTGGCAAGAGTCAGCACTGTGGTAAGGTAGGCAAGAACATATGAACAGGGCACTGACAAAATCAAGAATGTGCAATGGATCACATATTAAGATGGGGGAAAATATTCAGATAGTTCAATATTTTTTACTGGAAAATTTTAAGAATGATTTAAGTTCTGTCTTGGGGAACTTTCTCTGTACGGTGTCTGAAGCGAAGGATATTGAATAACTCCTGTAGTTTTCTATCAGAAATTTATAAAAAGGAGTCATTTTTATTTGTACTAAAGATTTGGTTTTTAAGCTTTAAAAATATTTTTCACTAGAAATTTTTTTTTTTTTTTTTTGCGGTTCGCGGGCCTCTCACTGTTGTGGCCTCTCCCATTGTGGAGCACAGACTCCGGACGTGCAGGCTCAGCGGCCATGGCTCACAGGCCCAGCCGCTCCGCTGCATGTGGGATCTTCCCGGACCGGGACACGAACCCACATCCCCTGCATCGGCAGGCGGACTCTCAACCACTACACCACCAGGGAAGCCCCCACTAGAAATGTTTTAAAAGGGAAACATTCCCTTTTGAATAAGAATATAATATTCTCTGATACTTAAAAAACAGTGGGAGTTAACTCAGGTCTTTCTCTTATGTGTGTGATAAAAATGAATTAAGCCAATGCACCAAAGTATTATAGAATGCTCACTAACACAATTTTTAAACAATTATTTCTGTAACTACCAATTTAAATCATCTATTTATTAATTGCATATTCAAGATATGAACACATTTGGAAAGCATATTAACATTAAATAATTACGTATTTCTATTAGGTGTTATACACTAGGCAGAAGCAATACAGTGGGGAAGATAGACAGGATTCCTGTCCTCTAGTGGTGGAGGCAGATATAATAGTAAGCAAATAATCTAATGTCATACAGTCACATAATGAATATGCAATTACAAACTGGAAAAGTGATATAAAAGAAAAATGGAGTGCACTTTGGAAATTTAAGTATTATGATAGATTTTATTTTTCTTATAAATTCATATCTTTTGGACTCTCCCACATACTAGGTTAAAATAACAGAATGGGGAACATACTCTTCAACTCATGACTCAAAGCATAAAGCATATGTCAACAGAATTAAACAGTATCAAAAGTCAGACTACCATTTAGAAACAATACCCATAGGCAGCCAGAATGGCTAAAATTTTTTAAATGTAGTGACAACACCAAATGTTGGTGAGGATGCAGAGAAAGTGGATCACTCATACATGGCTGGTACAAATGAAAAATGATATAGTCTCACTGGAAGAAGATTGTCTTTTTTTAAAACTAAACGTGCAATTACTACATGACTCAATAATTTCACTCTAGGGTATTTGTTCCAGAGAAATAAAAACTTAATGTGCACACAAAAATTTAGACATAAATGTTTATAGTAGCTTTATCTGTAATAGCCCCAAACTATAATTGGCCCAGGTATCCCTCAATGAATTAAACAAATGTGGTGCAGCCATACCACAGAATATTACTCAGCAATAAAAATAATTAAAACAAATAAGCAAAACTACTGATACACATAATAATCTCCAGATAATTACGTTGAGTGAAAAAAGCCAATTCCCAAAGGTTACATACTGTATGATTTCATTTATACAATGTTCTTGAAATGGAAAAATAATAAAAATGGTAAACAAATAAATGCTTGCCAGGGATTAAAGAGAGGGTAGAGGTGGGAGAAAAGTGAATGTGACTATAATAGAGTAACATAAGGTATTGTTGTGATGATGATGTTTTGTGTCTTGGCTGTATCAATATCAGTCTCCTAGTTGTGGTACTGTACTGTAGTCTTGCAAGATGTTACCATTGGGGAAAACTGGGTAGAGGGTAGAGGAGATCTCTCTGTATTATTTCTTACAATAGCATGTGAATCTATAATTATCTAAAAATTATCTTAAAAATTATTCAATTTAAAAAATGACAGTGGCTTTTAAATAAAATCATAAGAGGATATTTTTGTCTTGGTGGTAGGCAAGATTTTTTTTTCTTCATATAGTTTACAAAAAGCAATAATCTTATCAGAAAAAAGATAAATTAAACATCAAAATTAATACCTTCTGTTGATTAAAATATGCTGTTAAAAAATCAGTGGGCAGGCCACAAAAATATTTGGAAAAATATTGAAAAAACATATCAAAGTACTAATATCCAGGATCTATATCTATACCTATGTCTATACCTAATTTCTACTTCTCATTAATAATAAAATATGTATAAATGAAGCAAAAAAAGATGGAAAAAGATTTGGACAGAAACTTTACAGAAGATTTACAGATATCTGAAATAAACATAAAAGTCTTCAAGCTCATTTACTTATCTGGCAAATGGAAAGGTGAAATGCCCTATCAATCCCTACATATTGGGCCATGAGAATAAATGCATATATTGACAAGAAGACTTGTATAAGAATGCTCATGGCAGTTTAATCTCTAATAGCGGTAGTGAAAATACACCTAGGTATTCATCAGAAAAACAATGTAAAAACTAGCTTTGGTATATCCATATAACATAATATTTCTTAGCAAAAAGATAAAAAGTATGACATACCGATATATGCAGCAACATGAATGAATCTAGAAGATACTATGCTGAGTAAATCATGCCTCACACAAAATAAGTTATACTCTGTAATTCCATTTTTATGATATCCTGGAACAGGCAAAATTAACCTGGGAAATAATCAGAACATCCATTTCTGGGTGTGAGGACAGAAATTTATTGGGAAGGGGGAGAGAGAATTGTTGGAGATGATGTTAATGTTCTGTACCTTCAAAAGTTTTGACTAAGAGAATATACACATACATTTTACTCTATTTTGATTTTACATCAAAAAATACCATAAACAAATATAGTATCTATTTAATGACATAAATGTTTAAGCATTTAGGGAAGAATGTTCTATTGTTTGTAATTTAAATGGATTAAAAAACTGATTAATAAATGGATATAAAAAGAATAGTTTGATAAATACAAAACACAGTGAGTATAATAAAATCAAGTTGGTGAGTGTAAGGTCTTTATAAGATTCTTTCAATTTTGCTTTTTCTTTGATTGAATACAGGTTTTAAGTAAACAGTATTTTTTTTTTTTTTTTTTTGCGGTACGCGGGCCTCTCACTCTTGTGGCCTCTCCTGTTGTGGAGCACAGGCTCCGGACGCACAGGCTCAGCGGCCATGGCTCACGGGCCTAGCTGCTCCACGGCATGTGGGATCTTCCCAGACCGGGGCACGAATCTGCGTCCCCTGCATCGGCAGGTGGACTCTCAATGACTGCACCACCAGGGAAGCTCAACAGTATTTTTTTGACTTTAAACTTTATACCAATATTGAAGGACAAAGTGACTCTACCTCTTTTTCACAGTTTCTAACCTCAAGATTACAATTTCTAGAGATCCTTAGTATTTTCTTGGCAGAATGACTAGCAGTTCATTGCTTGACAGCCGTCACTTTGTTGATTTCATCACTTCACCATAGCTTTGTTTCTTAGTGTATTATATAATGTTCATCATATAGTATTTCTTTAATAAGTTTTATATTTGAAATTGAATTAAAACAGAATCATTCACTTTTATTAACTGCCCATATCTTGCCAAACTTCACACTCTATACACATTCCTATAGTACACAGTATATGCTGAATATGGAAACATTGGTTAGAACACTTTTTTAAAAATTAATTAATTAATTATTAAAAAAATCTTTATTAGAGTATAATTGATTTACAATGGTGTGTTAGTTTCCGCTTTATAACAAAGTGAATGAGTTATACATACACGTATGTCCCCATATATCTTGCCTCTTGCATCTCCCTCCCTCTCATCCTCCCTATCCCACCCCTCTAGGTGGTCACAAAGCACTGAGCTGATCTGCTGCTATGCGGCTGCTTCCCACTAGCTACCTATTTTACGGTTGGTAGTGTATATATGTACATGCCACTTGCTCACTTTGTCCCAGCTTGCACTTACCCCTCCCCATATCCTCAAGTCCATTCTCTAGTAGGTCTGCATCTTTATTCCCATCTTGCCCCTAGGTTTTTCTGACCATTTTTTTTTTCTTTCTTTTTCTTCTTTTTTTTTTTTTTAGATTCCATATATATGTGTTAGCATACGGTATTTGTTTTTCTCTTTCTGACCTACTTCACTCTGTATGACAGACTCTAAGTCCACCCACCTCACTACAAATAACTCAGCTTCATTCCTTTTTACGGCTGAGTAATATTCCATTGTATATATGTGCCACATCTTCTTTATCCATTCATCTGTTGATGGACACTTAGGTTGCTTCCATGTCCTGGCTATTGTAAATAGAGCTGCAATGAACATTTTGGTACATGACTCTTTTTGAATTATGGTTTTTTCAGGGTATATGCCCAGTAGTGGGATTGCTGGGTCATTTGGTAGTTCTATTTTTAGTTTTTTAAGGAACCTCCATAGTGGCTGTAACAATTAACATTCCCACCAACAGTGCAAGAGGGTTGCCTTTTCTCCACACCCTCTCCAGCATTTATTGTTCCTAGATTTTTTGATGATGCCCATTCTGACCAGTGTGAGATGATATCTCATTGTAGTTTTGATTTGCATTTCTCTAATGATTAATGATGTTGAGCTTTCTTTCATGTGCTTGTTGGCAGTCTGTATATCTTCTTTGGAGAAATGTCTATTTAGGTCTTCTGCCCTTTTTTGGATTGGGTTGTTTGTTTTTTTGATATTGAGCTTCATGAGTTGCTTATATGTTTTGGAGATTAATCCTTTGTCAGTTGCTTCATTTGCAAATATTTTCTCCCATTCTTGGATTTGTCTTTTCATCTTGTTTATGGTTTCCTTTACTGTGTAAAAGCTTTTAAGTTTCATTAGGTCCCAGTTGTTTATTTTTGGTTTTGTTTCCATTTCTCTAGGAGGTGGGTCAAAAAGGATCTTGCTGTGATTTATGTCATAGAGTGTTCTGCCTATGTTTTCCTCTAAGAGTTTGATAGTTTCTGGCCTTACATTTAGGTCTTTAATCCATTTTGAGCTTATTTTTGTGTATGGTGTTAGGGAGTGATCTAATCTCATACTTTTACATGAACCTGTCCAATTTTCCCAGAACCACTTATTGAAGAGGCTGTCCTTTCTCCACTGTACATTCCTGCCTCCTTTATCAAAGATAAGGTGACCATATGTGCGTGGGTTTATCTCTGGGCTTTCCATCCTGTTCCATTGATCTATATTTCTGTTTTGTGCCAATACCATACTGTCTTGATTACTGTACCTTTGTAGTATAGTCTGAGGTCAGGGAGCCTGATTCCTCCAGCTCCGTTTTTTTACTCATGATTGCTTTGGCTATTTGGGATCTTTTGTGTTTCCACACAAATTGTGAAACTTTTGTTTTAGTTCTGTGAACAATGCCAGTGGTAGTTTGATAGGTATTACATTGAATCTGTAGATTGCTTTGGGTAGTAGAGTCATTTTCACAATGTTGATTCTTCCAATCCAAGAACATGGTATATCTCTCCATCTGTTTGTAGTATATTTAATTATTTTCATCAGTGTCTTATAATTTTCTGCATACAGGTCTTTTGTCTCCTTAGGTAGGTTTATTCCCAGATATTTTATTCTTTTTGTTGCAATGGTAAATGGGAGTGTTTTGTTAATTTCACTTTCAGATTTTTCATCATTAGTGTATAGGAATGCCAGAGATTTCTGTGCATTAATTTTTTATCCTGCTACTTTACCAAATTCATTGATTAGCTCTAGTAGTTTTCTTGTAGTATGTTTAGAACATTTTTACATATTTCAGCATAATGTGTTTTATAATCAATTCCGTTAAATGGTTGAGTTATGAATCTCTTAATAAATAATTAAATTTTATCTTTCATCCACAGGAGGGAACTATATAAGACTAATTATACTTACACAGGTATGCGTATTGGCACATTTTAAATTTTGAACTTCTTGTAAGATCTTTCTGAGGATAATGCTAAACTAAAAGAAGGAATAAACATCTTTTATTCATTAATTTAAACATGCATGCAACCAGTATTTACTGAATGCTTAACACTACTCATCCGGGGAACCTTGCTGATACTTGACTAAGATAAGCCTTATTTCATAATTATCTAATGTGCCATTAAGGTTAATATAATATTCAAAATAGAATTTGATTTCCTGTATACAAAACACAGAACTCAATAGGAAAAATGAGAGCCATTTTCCACTTGGGCAGTTGATATACTAAGCCATGTACATTTAAGTCCTTACTCTTAAAATGTGTATTACTCTTATTTTGTAACCGCTCTAAGCAAAAGATTCATCTAATTCTTCCAGTTGGCAGTGTCCAACATGTTTTCTGTCTCAACAAATCTCAAATTACAAGTTGTTATGTTGTTGTATACAGGATTCTGCCTATTATTGTGTGGGATCCATAAGGCATTAAATAACTTTGTTTTTCATAAAAATGAAAATATGATCACATTTTATATAAAAATTCTACAGAGGTTTTATTTACACTGTGTTTTAATTTTTCTTGCTTTATTAAAAGCTAAGTATTATGAGAACATTGGTATGTATGGGGCAAAATGCCTCTCACTCTCCAACCTAATTCTCAGCAAGCTCACCACAGTTCAAAAGGCAATTCAAGTTGACACATGGTTATTCTAATAAAGTCATAATATGCAATGTTCAGTATCCTGATACCTCTCTTTCTCATTCACTCATTGGGTTGATTGGGACCATGGCTTCATGAATTTACAGGAACATTGTTAAGAGTTTAATAATAATAGAATGTATTGGTTGCAGTTTATTTCAGAAATAATTCTTCTAGTTTCATTGGATACATTATACTCAAGCCCAACCCAATAATGCCTAATTACTGCCACAGGCTTCAGAGTATCAGTATGTGGTATTCAACATCCATAAATCTGAAAGATAAAGTTAAGTGAATCTTTTCGCCAACGTAAAATCCTCAGGCCTTACCAGTCTTCTGTATAAATGAGGTCTTAGCATTTGTGCTAGTTTAGCTGGTTAAGCTCTTGCTTGTGATTATAGTACCCCCATTCCCCTTGCAAACTCCCTCTGTGCGGCGTTAATGAGATTCTCCAGAGTTGTCTCATATGTGCTCAAATATTTTATGATGGTGATTGTCCTCTTTTAAGACATAAGTATTTTTGTGTTGAAATTTTATTTACAATTACAAATTCACAGAACATATTAAAAAAATGGATTCCTTGAAAAGTTTAAATCTTTAATCAAAATAACAAAACAAACACAAAAATCCCTCTTGGACCCCCAGGCTTCTTCAAAGCAATTTAAAAATCACTTCTGTTATATCTTGGAAAGTTTATAGTTCAAGAATCAGTGTTTATGAAGCTATGCTTGGCACAGTTGCTAAGAGTTCTCAATGAATTTCAAGACAAGAATAATGCTCTTTCCCTACTGGTAAGTTTATTTAATTAATTCATTACTTTATTCATTCAGTTAACATTATTGTGCTTGTATTACTCCCCATGCTTTGTCCGAGCATTTCTACTTTTATTATGTCTGGCAAAGATTTAGTATCCCTTCTTTACATCTAAACCAAGACTTAAGAACAAACAAAATTTTCTTACTTTTTACTCACAAAACTTATGACTTCCAGACTTCTTTTGAAAAAATGAAATAATGACATTACTGTTGAGTTGCTTGTATTGTTAGAGTTGATGCAAAGCACTGAGTGTCAGAACATGCTGTTTCAAACTTGATGAGGTATTAGAAAATGAATTTTACTCTCTGAAAATTTTCCAATTATTTAAATTCTAAACTCAAAACATGTATCATCATCATAGGATTTCTTACTCATGAACTATTATTTATTCTGGTTGATCTGAAGTTAGATTTCCTAAGAGCACCACCAGTCCATTACATACATACCCAGTTTGGGCTTATTTGTATAGGCAAGTCTTTTGTTGATTTGATTTTAGTTAGTTCCATATGTATCAATAAACCCCTAAAACCAGCATCTTACTATTTTTCCTTACTTGTACCTTTAGGACATGATTCCTGGGGATCCTCCATAAACAGAGTCTGCTTTTATTTCTTTACTTTCTTTCAAAAATGTGTCTAGAATATATGATATAGGTGGAGATGTGTCTGAGGTAGAGAGGCAGTGTCCAGGAATGTCTTGAAATTCCTAGAGTTCCAATGAAAACATTTTTAAAATCCCTTTCTAAGGATAACATATTATATTATTTTACCTCCCACTACTTCACAGAGTAAAGATGCACTTTATTTTCCTTTTTCTGACCCCATCTCTTCATAGCATTAATACTTTCCCCTTTGTTCTATTTATCTATACAGTTGGATAAATATCAAATCCTCCATTTAAAAAGTTTCAGGTTATTTATGAGCTTCCATATTTTCATAGTTAATAATGAATATAATAATAAATGTTGAGAATTTAGTGTCTTCTCAATATGTAAATGTCTCTATTCCTCAGATAATTAACATATTATTCTCTGGACCATTTCTTGGTTCCATTCAGTTTTGTTGTTGTTGTTGTTAACACATTTCCACCATAATACAGTATATGATGCAGGCTAACTGAACCCTTTAGGAAACAATGTAAGTCAACCTTAGTAGAAAAAAGAAATAACATAAAAATACACAATTTTAAAAACCTTCGTGAAATTACCAGTGTTAACCAGATGTTCCTTTCTTTCCATGCTGCATTTATAACATACATTTGCAGATACTAATAAGATCCACAGAAAAGACCTAGAGGAGTTCAGCACATGTGCTTTGGCATCTGAACGAGTGACTAGTGGGCATCTTCGTTCTTGGGGAGATTATTCAACCTTTCCAGGCCTCAGTTTCCACCCTCATTTCTTTTGATGAGGGTGTTAAATAAGCTCAATGCAGTCTAATCTTCAGTCAGAGACAGACTCACCTGAAGCTTTTGGAGCTTAAGCCTCTGGGCTTTTAATTCAGAAGTGCCCAATTCCCAGATAAGGGCCTTCTATATATGATTTCTCATGTCAAGTTGTGTTGGATTGACCATGGTTATATTTTTTTTGGAACTTTGTTTTCTTTAAAAGGGTCCCTGATTTTATAACTTTCAGGCCCCCAAAAATCTAGGTCTGTCCTTTCATGAAGTAATTATTCAGTAAACATTATTGTTATTTACTATTAAAAAACTCATCCAAAATAATGTTTTCTTCCTTTCTTTTTCCCCCTTCCTCCCTTCCTTCCTGTATAGATCTTTATGACCTAACTTTATAGCCCTTACTGGCTAACTTCCATCATAGGCCATAAGACTCAACTTTTCTACTTTCCTCTCAAAGAACATGGATTGTGAGGGTGAAAATCAGGCAGCATTTTTATGATCAGTAAGATACTGGGAATGCTCAATTTCAAATTTTGATTACAGTATGATTTCAACTCTGTAAAGACAGTTGAACTGACTCAGCCAGTTTTTGCTTTCCCTGCTCAAGATTGCTTAACTTCTCTTTGAATGACAAATGAGGAGAAAGAATTGATAAATGAATTGGTCTGAATTCATATCCTGCAAGAACTTTCAACACGCCTTCTTTATCCCCCATGTTAAAGAGGATATCCATTCCTCAACTTTCTATGCTCATACATAGAACAATTTAAAATAAGTAAATGCAGATCTTTTAGGGCCTGAGTTGAGCTAGAGGAACTAGGAGAGACCACACTAGAGTTTGAAATTATGACAGCACACTTAAAAAAATTAAAAACAGAAAAAAGGAAGGAAGCAATAATTATGATATAATCATGATTATTTTGCTTTAGAATTTATACAAATTTATTAATAAATATCACATGATCACATGGTTGCTCTTTATCCCTGACCTCACATATAATCAGAAGACAAAACTCTTACTTATTCTAGCAACTATACAGATTTCTCTGTTGCAAGAGTTGGAATCATAATCCCTCCACTTACTGGCCATGTAATGTAACCCTACTTAAAACTATCCAGACTCCAATTTCCTCATCTGAAAAACAGAAATGATAGTATTACTTACACATTCTAGACTTTTAAAAAATATTAAATGAGATAATACATAAAAATGCTTAGTTCAGTGCCTGGTACCATACAGTAAATTATTAATAAATAAATAAATAAATACATATATATATATGGCCCACACATTATATATATTATATAAAATTATAATATATAGTATTATATATATATATAAAATTTTAATCTTGCTCTCTATTACATTGCATGACTCACTAAAGAAATGTTCCATGACATATATTGCCATAACAAAATAAATGATATACACATAGATGAAAATTTAGCAGTACACATCTGAAGAATTCTTGCATAATGGTTAAAATAGCCATGCAGATTTAGGGTTTTGGCTAAAATAATAATAATCCACACTGTCACATCAATATTTATCTGTAGGATCTATGCTCAGATGATTATGTAAATATATT
The DNA here is from genome assembly GCF_005190385.1 of Monodon monoceros. Classification (NCBI taxonomy): domain Eukaryota; kingdom Metazoa; phylum Chordata; class Mammalia; order Artiodactyla; family Monodontidae; genus Monodon; species Monodon monoceros. Next base: position 46,199,500 of record NW_021703770.1, read on the forward strand.
TCATGTTTTCACCAATGATTTTATACACCACCTCTTTTATTGCTTTGATCCAGCTGGAGGCATAATGAAGTGTTTTAACCCCTATCTGCTTTAAATCTGGAATACTTAGAAATTTTTCTGCTGTTACCCATGTATGAAGAAAATCAAAACTTCTCATTAGTGATGTATAATTACTTTGATGGAGGGCTGAGTTCAGAGCAAAATGTTTACTTTCATAAACTCCTGCTATAGTCATGCAGTGACATTGTTCATCCTTACTCCACCCTGGCTAAGGATCTATTATATCATCAGCATCTAAGAATTCAGCCTCAGTGGAGGTACCAACATAACTCTGTCTAAACAGGTCACAAGCCAAAGTTTAACTTATCTTTGAAAACATTCAATATTATAGGTAAAAGAATAGGCCGAATTTATGATACAAATGTTTGTGTCAGTGATTCTATAAAGGCCCAATCATAGTGTTAACCTAGCAAATCCCTTTGATGGAATGTTTATGAGTATTTTTAAACTCAAGCATTGATTAAATAAAACTTTCTCTCCTCTGGAAATACAGAGAAATTTTCTTCAGAAAAAATAAACATATAAAAGAAGTTTTGCTTTAAAATAAACCTCGTTTGAACAGTTTGAATAAGGATCATTTCTATTTAATATTTTTAATGAAATTAATAGTTAATCCATCTTTCATAAAGTATATTTTTAAGTCTAAAAAATTGTCTCCAGTTTTCAATCTAGCATTTCACATAAGTCAATACAAAGCCAACATTTTGAAGTTAGATGAAAATGAAGCTATATAAAAATAAAGACAGGCATCCAAGAATTGATGTAAAGTGTACTAGAATAAATCTTTTTTAGCTGTTCAGAGAACCCCAAGGTAATGGCTTCCTCCCCAACCTGATCTTAATGTTTCGGTCAAAGAGCTATTTTGGCTGAACCATAGGCCCTTATCTCAGCTTTCCAGACGGGCCCTATAGGTGCTTCTTTGACCTTAGAAAGGGTAATTGCTTAACACTTGAGGGAGGATGGTGCACGTGGCAACAAGAAGTTGAAAAGAATAATTTAAGGAGGAATAATAGGATCTGGATTTTAATAATTCATAAGATTTCTTAACAGGCAAGATTTTAATTACATCTTTATCAGCTGTCCCTTTCAAATTCGAGCGCCTCACAACAATAAATAGCCTAACATTTTTAATGCCAACATACCATGGACACATTATTTGAATGTATTTCATACTCTTCATGCTGAAATTATGTGAGCCAAAATGGATCCTCAGATGTTATGGGATAACATCAAGAAAGAAGCTTTTTGGGCAGTGAGTTTTTAATAAAAGCAAATGATTGAATTAGATTTTCATGTCTATTCTATTAGATATTAAAAAAGACCTACAAAGCAAAATTAAACAATTATGCTATGAACTAGATCATCCACAAACTATGCTCCCCAAAAATCTGCATTGTAAACATATTTAGTCAAAAAATCTTCTTCCATTTTGATTGTTACTCTGGAAATACAGATTATATTTGAAATATATGTATGAGATTTACTCCATTTTCTTTTATTCATACCTTGGAGAAAGACCTGAGATATTATAACTGCTAACACCTCAAATTATGCATTGGGATGTTAGAATTGGGTATATATATATATATATATATATTTTTTTTTTTTTCTTCTTTCGATACGTGCGCCTCTCACTGCTGTGGCCTCTCCCATTGTGGAACACAGGCTCCGCATGCACAGGCTCAGCGGCAATGGCTCACGGGCCCAGCCGCTCCGTGGCATGTGGGATCTTCACGGATTGGGGCACGAACCCGTGTCCCCTGCATCGGCAGGCGGACTCTCAACCACTGCACCACCAGGGAAGCCCAGAGTTGGGTCTATATTTTATTCACTTCTCTAATTTTATGGGATATGGTATATATACTCAATCAATATATTTTACTGGATAACTAGAACTGAAATCCTTGTCCCAAAACAAACTTCCAAAATTATCCTAGATTATTTATTCTTCATTATGCCAAAACACTTGGAATGAAATCAATCTACTGATTGCCCGGTCTGCATAATACCAAACTGATATAAATGCTGCTATATAAATGCCATCAGAGTAACTAATTATTTTGTCATCACTAGATGCTTTGGGGAAAGATTCTGAAATTAGACCTTTTTTCTTTCAAGGTTGTGTGTATATGAGCATTGGGTTATTTGTGGTGTAACCAAACAATCATTAATAAATGTCTCAGTACTGTTTCTTTTCCTTTTACTTGTTGTACTCTTAGCCCTTTAATTTGATTTCATATAAGTCATCAGACAGGGTTTGTTGGTATGCATAAGAAATTGTATATTTTAGGAATATTTTGGCAAGAAGAGATAAAATACTCAGTTCAAATTTTCTTGAACAATATCATCATCATCATTATTCATCTCACTGAAGAAGAAAGCCAGAATTAAGGCAGGCTGTTACCCTGGTCTAATCAGAAATTTATTAATATCATTGAGAATCCAGATATTTTTCCTCCTCTCTCTACTCTGTCACCCTTAATGTGTTAAATACTTGCCCTTCAATATTCCTTCTTCTAAGAGTTATAAAATAGCTACAGCAGTTCTAGATATCACTTCCCAGGGCAGCAATCTCCAGAAGAAAACAGTTTTTCTTTCAGTTTTTTTTGAAGATAAAGAAGTGTACCTACAAAGACCCCAAGAAAAATTCTCCTCCTGTCTCACTGGCCACAACTGGAGTCCACACCTAATTCTAAACAAGTCATAGGTAAAAGGAAATGGAACTGGCATGAGTGGCCTAGATGGATTAAGATCTCTCCTGTGGATTTGGGAGCTGCCAATCCCCATGAAACCACGGCTCCATGATGAGAGGATGGTAATAGGAAGCAGAAATGAGAAATGATCCATAGGCAAAATATGATGTTGATAAAAAGATGTAGATACTTTCAACTCTTTTTAATAAAGAGTTTCTTCAACTCACTCATTTACTTAGATTTATTTTGATGTCATTCTTACATCTACATCCTGTGAGACATAAGTTTTGAAAAATTTATTTATAAATAATGGTAATCTCTATTTTAAAGTACTACAGTTACAGATATTGTAATGTTTTGTCATCTTTCAAGCATTTGGTTAAAATTTTGTGTTTGTCTTAAGAATTTGCTTTGGTCCTATCTAAATCTTGAAATTCCATCTTCCTTCAGTTACTTTTATTACTCACTTAATGTTACCTAAAACCATTTATATAGTGACTTCAATCTATATTCCTCTAGAAGACTGATATATTATTAACTGAACAAAGATGTTTCATTATTACAAGTAAACACACGATTGGTTTTTAAAATGTCAGGAAAATGGGTAGGAAGTTCTTAATTTTAATAATGTTTTTATTTTTCAAAGACAGTGTCTGTTATAATGCAAAATAATTGAACAACCTCTGAGATAATAGCTTGTACTTAGCTTACTTTTGATAGCTTACTTTTTCCAAGATCAAGTGTGTTTATGTTTGTAATTTCATGTGATACTTATATATTTCAAGTTTGCATCATCGTAATTTATCCACCTTTTGCTGTTTTCCACACAAGGCAATAAATAGATAACTGAGCCATTTAGAGAACCACGGAGCTAAAGCAAAGATAGTCCCTTGTTGATAGAGTTCTGCTGCCTCAAAAGACCTCAGAACACAATCAAACAAATCAAAAACAAGGGGTAAATAAAAGTATAAAAATATAACTTATTATACACTATTTTTGATAGTAGTAGTATATTATTACTTAGTTTGGGTTCTGGGATTTCTATTATGGCAAATAGAAATATTTCCTTAAGGCAATGTGCAGTTCACTCAGTTAACAACATTTGAAATTCTATACACATTTATATTGTTAACATATCTTGAAATGTTAATGCAGGAGAAAAGTAAAGCAGTTTCTTATGAATTATAGTAATGAAACAACCTTTTCCAGTATAGGCAGGCTAAAAGGAAAACAGAAGAAGAAAAAAACACAAATAATTATTAAAAGTAGGATTCTATTTGATATTTATATATTAGAAAAAATCTAAAATGTTGCAAAGAAGAGATTTTGTTCATTATTGCTCAAACAATTGCCTAGACTGTTTATACTAGTGAAGAGCTAGAGGAAAAATGATTCTTTATATGTAATCTTGTGGCTTTGTCTCACTAACTGGGCTCAGAATTCTTTATGTTCAGCCCATACAGAGACAGATTCCCTGAGGACTTTTTAGCAGTAGTCCTGCCACTGGTACTAACAAAGTAATGATGTGTGAGATATGGAGGTGACCCAAACACTCACCAGGTTTCTGGTGCTTCTCTATGTCATACATTCAAAAGAAAGAGCATTTTGGAGCAGAGCTGTTTTCAGTATTGGCTACTGCAATCACTATTGCTATTTAGTGTCATTGGAGGAGAGCTGGTGTAAGACCCAGAAGTTGAAATGAAAGTAATTACTTCCCTGAAAAATTGTGTACTTTTGCCCTCAAAGGAAGATATCTACCCCACTAATCTTTCTGTTGGAAGGCTTATATTTCAAAGCCATTTCTTTTTTATTCATTTGTTAATAATGAGTACTTGAAATGAGATTTTAAAATATGGCAATAAAACAATTTTTTTTTTCCTTTCAGATTTCTCACCCGTGCTGACTGATTCATAGAGATTGACTCTTGATGGAAGCCCTGTTTTCTGTTTGAGTTTTGCATTATTTCTCCTTTCCTGAAAGCTCCTCTATGGATGATTTTCCTTTGCCTTTTTACTTCCCTGTCTCATGTTGGTAGATATGAGATACCAGAAAAATAGAAACTTGGGGAAAAATATCAGAATATTGACTCATTGTAATTGCAGAAAATCTTAAGAAAGAAAAAAAAAAAAGTGCATTTTAATACCTGAAGTTTCTTACAATAAATGGGCTTATTGTTTCTATACTTGGATTGGATTTTTAGAAGCACAGAAGGCAAAATATTTACAAAAGATGTTGACATAGTCACAAAAGAATAAAAACAATAATAAAATATATTTTAAAAATAACAATAAAAGAATAAAAATAAAGTAGATTAAATGCAAACCCACATCAAAATATTCCAAATGACCAAGAGAATCAAAATACATTTTGGAGGTAATCAAAGTCTGCGATGTTTTGTCAATTATCTTGACACTGATATATAAAAATGTGATTCTAGATTATTTGAATAATTTACTTTGTTCTTCAATTTTCTTTGAAGTTATGATTATAAATGAAATTGATGCATGGATCAAGTGTTCTATCCATTTTAATGAAAGGAAAATTATTATACTCATGCATAAAATAGTCACACATCACCAAATTAGGACTTAAAGGGAGAAAAGGAGTTAAACTGTAACCTTGGCATAAAAAGGGGCACTGTTATAATGCTATGGTTCTTCCATTTTTATTCTTCTACTTTCTACTTATTTCCATCCACACTTCCACCTTCCAAGGCATTGGATAAATGAAAAGACCTGTGGGTGGAAATAGAAACAAAATATTTACAATCATTTAGAATGAAATGGATTAAAAAATACCCCTGGCATTACAAAACTTTTTCTCTTGCCTTTCTACCCCCAAGCAGAAAATGTGAGTTCTCTTTGAGAATAAAGAAAATATTGTTCCCTTACTTTCAATATTATCCATAATTTGAATAAATTTTCTTTATATATTGACAGATATTTGCTGTGTGGAGAAAATGATCAGTACCTATTAGTTGAGCTAGTGAAATTGATATCCCAAACACTCAGTAAATTTGCTTAAATATTTCCCTAATTTTCCTTCCAATTTTAGTATTTGAGGGAGTCCCATAAATACCACTTCTATTTCCTGCTTGAGTTCTGAATCAAATATGAGACAGTACAAGATAGTCATTAGATAAAAAAGACAAATATTTCCCTTGCTTCTTATTAAGACTGAGTAACAGGGCACAGCTAAGTGTGACAGCTAGACCAGGTTTACTAACACTTTGTGCCCCACTGTTGACCTTGGAATTACCTACCTGAAAAGGAGTTTCAGTTTGTAGGAACTTTATCTAGTCTTTATTTTCTACTGGTTGATGTGGACAGGGAATGAGGGTTCAGTCTCCTAAGGCTTAAGTCATTAGATAGATTTATTTCATCCAAATGAGAAAAATGGATCAATGATAGTTGCTTATTCCATTTATTTTTGGGGAGCTGGAGCAGGAGTGTACAAGGAACACTGCACATCATGAAAACTGGAGAGAGGAGTGCTAAACCAATTTCTAGTAACCTTCTTGAGATACTACAAGAAAACAAACTTCACTCCAAGCTGGCATGTTTAAAAGCAGAGAGACAAGAGGAAAATAACCATATAAGTTTTTAAGGGACATGTCTGCATAGGGCAAGTAATGTGCAACTATTAAGGGCTGTGCACCTTACTTAGTTGCAGAAGATACATTCTTTACCAGATCCTAAAATTAACGAGTAAGATAGGAAATAGTAGGATCTTGGATTAGGAAAGGAGACTACAGAAACTCCTACATAAATCAGGGGAATCAATTTCTAATCCAAAGTGCTTTCAGCTATGACTACACCACACCTGGGAGGGGATGAAGTGGCAAATAAATAGTTTTAATGCATATTTTTCATTTTCTTTATTTTATATGTCAAGTGTTTTCAGGATTTCTATATTTGTATTATAGCTCACTAGCTGCAGTATGTATAAGAAGCAGGATCTGGAATTGCCCAAGATTGAATAGTATAAAATAAAACAAAACAAAACAAAATTAATGTCAGAAAATCTGGGCTATTAGATCACTGATCCGCAAGTATTTAAGCTTGGAATGAGTTTGGGGTGTCTCTTTTTGGAACAGTGATGCACACTGCATCAAGTTGGGTGAGAATATTTTGGAAATATTATAGAAGAGTTTGTACCATTTTGTGTGTCAGTGTGTGTTTGCTGGGAAGTCAAGCAGTGGACTAGAGTAGACTCCTATTTACTTTTGTTTTCTGTCCACCTCATCTTCTAAAACAACACAACCCCTCTTCAGGAAATTGTGCTTTCCCTTACTGTATCTTCATGGTCCTTTTGCCTCTTCCATCACAGAGGGTTGGTTTTGAAATGGTGACTTGTACCAAAGTGGTCTATTGAGAATACTCTCTAATCTCCAAGCTTTAGTTAATGAATCCCTTAGCCAATCCTTGCAAAATCTGCTTTGACCTCAAAACTCTTTAAAGTTTGATTTTAATCTAGACTGTAGCTTAATTTTAATCTATTTTGTTATTGCAGAATAATTTAGTAGAATAAAAAACAATTCATATACATAAACACTATGTATTTACCGAAAACATTGATTTGAAGACTTGCTTTGGCCAGGGTTTTCCATTCTTTTATTGTGGCTAAATAGAGTAAACTATGTGACAAGAAAATCGATCTTAAATTACAACAGACATCCAAACATTTTGTATGTCAATAATTCATTAATATAGTGTGAAAGCTCTCCCAAAATTGACAAAATTGAAATTATCTAAAGTATGATGATAGGTTAGATATTTTAGGTAGTGTACAACAAGAACAATTTTAAGATGAGGCTAGAAAGCAAAATAACTCATCTGTTTCTACACAAAGAACATTTTTAAAAATTTTTAAACAGTCAATATACTTTAAAAATAAAGAAAGTGTTTGGGCTTCCCTGGTGGCGCAGTGGTTGAGAGTCTGCCTGCCGATGCAGAGGACACGGGTTCGTGTCCCAGTCTGCGAAGATCCCACATGCCGCGGAGCGGCTATGCCCGTGAGCCATGGCCGCTGAGCCTGCGCGTCCGGAGCCTGTGCTCTGCAACGGGAGAGGCCACAACAGTGAGAGGCCTGCGTACCACAAAATAAAGAAAGAAAGAAGAAAAGAAAAGTTTCGATTATTATAAAGAAACTGGCTACTAAAGAATATGTATTAAACTAAATTCAGAATGCTATTATTATTTTTATTTAGTGAAGAAATGGAACAAGAGCATACATTGGAAATGAGTTTTTGGTATGTTTTTATTTTGATAAAGGACTTGAACATAATTATCAGCATATTACCAAGTTGTATCAAAAAAACACTCCAAAATTTGGAAAAATATTGAAGATGCTGCAAAATCTTCATTAAAATAAAAAATATGAATAGTTCAATGCAAAGATAATGATATTTTATAATGACCAATACAGTTTGATGAAGACTGAAAGTTTATTGAGATGAAAAGTAGGAAGAAAAATTCCCAATTAAAGTAAATATTTAAATATGGCATTAAATATGTAAAGGCTTTTTCCTTGAAATAAACAGAATGAAAATAATTTCCCATATGTTCACTGTTTTTTATATATATATATATATATATATATATATATATCTTAGATTTTCTGGCAGTGTAAACAGCTCTAGGATTTTGTTGCCTAAACTATAAGAACATTGACACTTATAAACTTTATATTATTTGGCATTCATAATGAACTGAACTTAAAACCAATTATTTTAAAGTTCAAAAATTAGAATATACATTCTAATAGAATTTATAACTAACACATTGTTTTACTCAATACGTTATTATATTTTACTCTTTTTAATGCTTTATATATCTTATTTTAAATTGTCAAAGTCAGTTCTACAAAGCAGGAACTATCATTATCCTTATTTTAGAGATAAGGAAACTGAGTTACTTAGCGTAATGAACTTGCTGAGGTCACAGATGAAATGGTGATGCTACACCAAGCCACCCATTCTGCTAAATGAACTCCAGCAGTCTACTAAATAAAATTGTTTGCAGAAGATAATTATCTGATATGGGTTTAAGGAAAATCACCTACCATTTCCAGATAACACTTTATCAGTAAAGTAAAGATTTTCAACTAGATAACCTCTAGATCAGTTCCTAGTAATCTCCAGTTTTCAGCTTGTGCATCATGTTAAATGTCTGATCCTTCAGTCTGAGCAATGATTCTAGTGAAGAGAAATTTCCAACTGTTATTCCTACTGGTGCCCCTACACTAACGCCCCAGCTTCTAGTGAACTCTTATCTCGTTCTGTGACAGGTGGTATAAACAATTGATGCAAAACAGCAGCAATAACACAATTCATTTTGGATTATTAAATACAAATTATTAGAAATTAATTAGTATAGGGAATAAACCCCATTTCAAATGGGGTTTATAAAACATTTAATTCTGATATGATAGAAACACATCAAAATCCATCTCTGTATATCAACAGCTTAGGACACAAAGGAGAGAAAAAAGAATCAGTTTGAAAGAGGGACTACACAAAGATCCAATAAGGTCATCCATATGGAAAATGACTTTCAACTTCTCTTCTCTTCCCACTAATTCTGTACCTTTGTGTCATAACCTACTTCTAGATCTCAGTACTCCATCCCATCCTTACCCTATGGTACAATTCCTGCTCCTAGAAAGTGAAATATTAAGCTCCTTATTATGTTAGAAAATTTAGTCAAAAACAAACCACAAGGTAAGCAATAATGCAAAGCATTATTAAAGACAGAGAGAGAAGAGAGATAGAGAGAGAAAGTTAGATTCCATACAATTCAATCCTTCCAAAATAAAATATTTAAACAACTAAATTCAGTCTTGAGATATACCCCAAGCAAGAATAATAAGAAAATATAAACTTTACTTAAAAATTTGCAACCGTCAGGACTGAAGAGCCTAGAATTTTAATCCAGTAATATGATTGACTAATTAAATGTTAACTCAGTTACTGTAAGCTCAGTTTAACTTTAAATTAATAACAGTTGTTAACCTTTATGACTTTAGTGCTTGTTTTCTCAAGAACTAATAAGAGTATATTAAATTAATAGAATCTTTACTAGGAAATAAATAATATAAGGGAAAGAAGCTGTAAGTCATTTTTATTTAAAAATCAGGACCTTGGACCTTGCATTTAATTAAGTCTAAATCTTAATATATGTTATTCAGTTGACAAATCTTAATTATTAAGACCCCTCATTGTTAGAATGTGTCCCTTATATTTAACTAAACTTTATAAAAATAATTTATGGTGAGATAAAACAAGCTATATTATTTTATGCTTGCTATGGGAGGCTGGGAGTTTCTTTTTACAGGAAAAGAGCATGCATTTTCCTTTATAAATAAATACCCATGTTAGTTAGCAGCACTGAAGCATCCTAGAGCACTGGCCATGTGGTAGAACTGTTGCTGAATATTTGAAGGTTAGTATCTCAGATTACACCTGAAGCTGAGGAACCAGCAGGACAGGTAGTTTGCTACCTCTGAAGGACTATTTCCATTGGAAGAGGGAAAAAGGCAAAGGTTGTTCACAATGGTGGGGAAGCCAGAGCCTCCACCTTGAGACCCACTGGACACCTTCTGGCAATTCAGTTATTCCTATCCTGGATCCAAAAAGGGAAGACCAGTTAGATTCCTCGCTGCTGGCTGTAGTGTAGTGTTTTTCAGGAGTCGTGTGCCTAAGAACCAGTTGGGAAGCTGGTTAAAATTCAGTTCCTTATGTTCTGAATAGGAAGCCTAAGGTCAACTCAGGTACATTTTTTTCTTTTAAACTGTACTCCTGGTGATTCTAATACTTGTCAAATGTTTGATAAACTAATCTAACTCATGTCTTAAACCACTTCAAATAATAATGCTATTGGGGATATATTGTTTAAGGGTACAAACTTAAAACTGATAAATAAGTCCTGGAGGGTTAGTGCAGAGCATAGTGATTATAGTCAACAATATGGTACCCTTGACCCTTTTTTTATCAGCAGGCTCCACATCCAAGGATTTGACTAACTGCAGATTGTAAACATTAGTTAAGAAATAATCATCCAGAAAGTTTCAAAAAGCAAAACTTGAATTTTCTGGATGGTGGCAACTATTTACATAGCATTTATTTGTATTTGTATTTACAACTATTTTCATGGTGTTTACATTGCTTTAGGTATTGTAAGTAAACTAAACTAAAGGTGATTTAAAGTATATGGGAGAATGTGAGTAGGTTATAAGCAAGTGCTACACCATTCTATATAAGAGTCTTGAGCATCCTCGGATTTTGCTATCCAAGGGCGCCTGGGAAGCAATCTCCCTCCGATAATGGGGGACAACAGTATTACAAACAACAAAGTTGCTAAGAGACTAGATCTTAGTTGTTCTCCCCTCAAAAAAATTAATACAGTTAGATTTTCTTTTAATTGTATATTTGTCTTAAATGTCATAACATGGCTATAAATTACCAGTGGGCAGATGTACTGTTCATAAGACAAAAGCAATTATCAAAATAAGTGGTAGAAAAAGAACTTTTAGAATTTAAAGTACCTTGTTGATGATTTGCTTAGAATACAAATAGCAAAACATTCTTAATGATTAACTGGTGACTGGGTGGTCATTATTACAGAGCAGTTCTGAGTTGAAAAATCTTATATATGAGCAAATCAAAGGACGAATGTGTACTTCCTCCTATACCTTCAAATTTAAAACAAAACAGCTTTCATTAACTAAATGATACTAACCATTCACTAATTTTTGTGTTAATACTAATCAAAATAAATACAAATTAGTAGGATATGCAATAAATCTTAATTTTAGTCTATTGAAGACTTTTGATTTCTATAGCTATTTTAATCAGATTTTGCTTCCACAATCAAAGCACAATTTGCTTATTTTCATGTAGTAACTTTTTCTGCCCTGAGTCATTAAGATAATGTTGTAGCTCCAAAAGAAAGTGATCAAAGGATATTCTTTGTTTAGTATCTTCAGTCTAAAAAATAGCATGATAGACCAAAAATTTATTCTATTTTTATTATCAGTTTTTTTCTCTCTACTTTCATTTTCTGGTGTGGTTGAAGGGAAGGGAGTTGGTGAGAACAAGGTTACTTTTAAAGAAATATGAAAGGTGATATCAGATATTAAGGTGGGCATGCTCATGAGAGCTGTAGAAAGCCAGAAGGCTCGAAAAAATGTTGGACTAGAGATTAATAAATTTTAGGACTGGAAGAAACCATAAAAATATAACTGAATTCTCTCCTTTTACAAAAGAGAGAGAACTCCACTCCTTACTCCCTCAAAAATAAGCTTGCAACCAGCCCAATATCACATTTTGTGATGTTTTCTTCAGCATCTTTTACTAATTTCCTATCTTTCATTGGCTTTTTTAAAAATTCAACAATTGGCCTAAGATAATTCTCTCTTCATTCATCTCTTATAATTTATGAGTAGGGCAAGACCAAAGAAACATTTCTGCACACAGGGGTTGTGGTCAAAATCAAATAGGTCCAATGGAAAACTACTCTTTAGAAATTAAATTGCTTCAGGATTTCAATAAGGCATCTTTCTATATGGGTTAATAATTAAAAAACATGCCAATGTTACATTGAATCAGTCCAGAGCATTTTTGGTATATAGACAGGTCCAAAGGATGGAAACTCTATTATTTGCCAGAGATTGGCAGGGATAAGTTAAATACACCTTGGGAAAAATTGCACAGTAAATATTTGTGGGAAAAGAGAAAGAGAAAGAGATTGATTTAGACTTGAGACAGAGACATAAATATGGATAGTGAGAGGGAATAGAAATATTTAAATATAATCTGATGTTTAAACTCAGAGGTGAAAAAGTACACTTGGTAAGCAGCCAGATTCCCCCACCTTGAACTGTAAACATTTACAATACACTAGAGATTAAGAAGTTCCTATAAATATTATGTCAGCATTTCTCTCTCATTGTCTTTATTAGAAATGGACCTACCACTGTGTGAAGACATCTGGAGTACTCCCAGCGCATGCTTTTGTAACCCTTATGGCATTTAACAGCTGTCAATGGGGGAGGCACATTGCAAACATCCTGGTTGGAAACTTGGAAGTAGACTTGGCCTCTATAGTGAAGGAATTAGAAGCCCATTGTGGAATGATTGCCATGAAGACTGTTTTGTTAGAATTTCTGGACCTCTTTAGTGCAACTCTATAACAATCATCTGGTTTTTTGAAAAAATCTGTTTTCAGTGAGTATCTGTAATGGAAAATGTTAGATTAGAATATTCACAACTTTGAACATTCCCTCACGGTGCTTTTGTCCTGTGGTGATACTGTGTAAACTCATGGTTTATGTTTGTTGATCTTCCAAGTAGGTGTGGGGTGGTCATGAATTTCTGAGCCAGAGTTAATATTTAGGATTTCCATAACCTGATTAAACTGTGGATGGGTGGTTGATTTTAAACACAAACAAAAGTAAACTTTTCAGGAAAATGCATGTTTTGAAGGAGAACAAGCAAGCAAACAAACAAGAACCTTGCAATTTTGGTATTTCATGATGCATTTGAAAATAAATCTAGTTCAATAAGAAATTCTAAAGTAGCTAGAAAAATAAACAACTAGCTGATGAATCTAAACAAATGGTGCTGAGAAACATACCTTAAGAACCTAGTTTATCCTTAAATGTCCTTGTTTTGCTATCCTATTCCTGGACTAAAGTTGTTTGTGTGGTGTATTATTTCAGGATGTTTTGATTACATTGCACATCTTGATAAATATTAGATGTGGTTTACAGCATGCCTCCGTGCATGCTGATCCCTGGGGTCACACAGCCTCAGTCTCTTCAAGAGTGAAAAGTCTCTTATTGTCACCACATATCACCCAAATTCCCAGCACTGAATGAAATGCTACAATCTGCTTTTCCCCTCAGGATTTACTAACACTCTCTGCAAAGTGCTGTAAATCTTATTAATTTGCTCTGATTTGGGTAAAGTTATAGTTATTCAGACCCTGAATTTTGTATTTTCTTCAGTCTCATAACTATTTTTTGGCTCATAAAAACAGAGAGATAATTTAAAGTAAACATTGCAGCTTTTTACTGCTAGGTTTATAAATGTGTACTACAAAAATAAAATTTAAAATTCTAATTTCTTATCCCCTCTTCTACCAAAAAAAATCCTAAAATTACAAACATACACACACTCAGTATACATTATATGTATACTCAGTCCTCTATATTATGCTAATAAAAGAGAGAAGCCAAATGAAATCTTTTCTGTGGTTAGGTGTAAGGTTAAAAGAAGTCTCATTCATCTCCTTGACATATGCAACACAACTGAAGAAAGAAGACTCAAGAACTCGATGGATTGATATATATTTAACCATGCAAAACTGAAACAATTTTCTTGTAATTTGAATAGGCCCACAAATGAAATTAAGATCTATTGATTATAATTCAACCTAGTCCTAACACTTAAGTAGGTGATTACTTAAAGGTCAATGAGATTATACATACATTTCTAAAACAAATAAAAAGTAACCATGGCTACCAAAATATTTGTAGTGAGCACATGTGAAAACACTTATTGGAAAGAAAGGAGAAGCAAGTGGAAAAATATCATTTGATGCAAAGTACCAAACTTTTTCCAGGGAAGGGTCCTTACTTAACAATTAGATTCAAAAAACGTACAATCCTAAGCTGAGTATGGGCATGGCAGAAATGTGTTGACCTGCCAGATGTTTCCACATCTATGATACATCTGTTTAAACAGAACTATCGAAGGGGATGCAAAGAATAAGACTCCAGTAAAATGTAAATTCTTTTTTAGATGTATGCTCTGTCATATCCCAAATTTGTTTAAAATCCTTAATTCAATGTTCCTGTGATGAAGGATTTACTTTAAAGACATAACAGTGCTCCATTTTTAAAATCAAAATTAGGTCATGTTTTACAAACTTAGTAATAAGATTATTTTTTAAGATATATACATCAGTGAATTGAGTGAAACAAAGGCTGCTAGAACTCTGGATGTTAATTTTTCTCCTGGTTTGCTAGTTACATACAGTCTTATGTAATTGTATATATTATAACATCATAGGATGAGGTGGATATCATATTAAGGAATAGAGCAGTGAAGGCTTACACTGGAAATCTCTGTGAATATCCACTTCTGCAAAACTCCTTCTTTTCTCCTTTGAAAATTGCTGTAATTCCTCTTTCTAGTAAAATTGCAAAAAAAAAAAAAAAAAAGAAAAGGAGAGAGAGAGAGAGAAAAGAAAGATACACTTAACAACACTTATTACCAGCCATAAACTCATTTATTCCACAAAAATATCACATTCAATGTTCAAACTCCAAATAAATAGCTTATAAATCTCAAGAGTATGAATCTGAGTCTTATATTCATCCAACATTTATGCAAGTATTATTGATCACTTATTAATCAACAGGTGTTGTGTTAAGGCTCTAGAGTCTAGGTACACAAAATTTAATAAAATGAGATCCTATTTGAATCCTTACTTTGGCTCCTTCTTGAAACGTGCTCTAAACTTGTGTCACATGCATCTTTCAATCAATTATTATTTTCTTTTCTAGATATCCCATGAAAATTATGATCAAAATTAACACTTTAGTCTATTAGTTAGCCCATTGGTTCACGTTTAGAATGTTCTACTGTTACTGAACACAAGTTTGTGTGCCTGAAATCTATATGAAGGCAGCCACAGTCAGACACTTCTTTCCCTTTTTAAGACAAAAACTTCTTTTGCATTTTTCTCCAACTTGTGATTTATACAGTAGCAATCCTGTGAAGCTGGTAGTGAATTCCTGTAATGACCTAGGAAATCTTGCTTCCAGCTCATGGCTATGTGCCCAATTTCAAATTATTGTTTTCATAATAGCTCTTGGGGATAACTTCTTTTAAAACTTTAATAATTGTTACTTAGATTGTTTCAACCCTTGTTTCTCATTATTACTTTAGTTCTTTTGTTTCCAGACATTTCAGGGAATTCAATGTTCTTTGAATCCTCCTATTTCTGTGAATTTAAATGTTTATTTATTTTCCCTTAACCTGTTTACAAAGACTATCTGTGTTTATTCCATTAATCCTTCTTTATGTCACTCAATTTATCTGTTTGCTACATTCTTCAACAGAGGAGAACAAACCTGACTCCATATTGGATCTAGTCCTGTAGCTCTAATCTTTGTGCTCTGTTTCTTGTGCTTAGTCATGCTTGCTCTGCACCATTGTAAAATAATGTGACCTATAGCCTGAAATATATGTAATAGCCCTTTCTCAATGCTCTGCCTCTCAGATTTGACCATTAAATGTATAACCTTTTTCCATTCAGAACAGAGAATAACATTTGTCTTGTTGGAAGTTTACAAGAACATTATGATCAGACCTACGTGGACAGCTACAAGCACAAAAAGTTCTGGCACGAAGAAGTTTGTGATAACCAGCTACACCCTTTCCCCTTTTAGTAATAAAGAAACCTGCATTCTAACCTGGGTAAGATGGTTCTTTGGGACACTAGTCCACCATCTTCTTGGGTTACTGGCTTTCCAAATAAAGTTGCTATTCCTTGCCCCAACACCTCGTTCTTGATTTACTGTTCTGTGATGAGCAGTAAGAGCTTGGGCTCTGTAACAGTTCTTAATTATGCTATTTTGGTTAATTTCCTTTCCCTGTCATCTCTTCCAATCTTTAATTATTTTACTACAGCCAGTGGAGAGGGTTGGACAAAGATATGAAAGCATAAAATATATATAAAGTTTAAAAAGTAAAAATGACCTTTAGCGGCTAGAGTACAAGGCACACGTAGAATAGTTGTAGAAGATGTATCTTGATTCCAGAAAGTTGTATGGGGTTTAATGTAAACAATCTTGAACTTTGTACTTGGAATTAAATATATTAAAGGAAAAAGAAAGCTAGTCTTTAAAATGGTCAAATGATATTTTATATTTTAAGAAAAACACACATAATTCTGGCTACCAGGAAATAATTGATAAATAACTATCTCTTAGAAATACTCCAAGTGAGTTGAGAAGTCACAATGAATTAAGGGAAAGGAAAGAGACTCAAATTAATCTTGGAAAAACTAAATGATTGTTGAGGGGTAATATTTTTATATGTGGAATAATTTGTTCTGGTGTATGTTTTAGCCTCAGAGAAATTCTGAATCCCTTTTAGAAAAACTGGGAAAAGCTTGCCAAATAAATAAAGTATACTGTAAGAAACTGAGGCAACAAGTCCACTTTGTTTGAGGAACTAAAAATTAAATATTTTAAAATATGGAGAAGTTCTATTTTTATGAGTTATAAGGTTGGAGAATTACATTTTGGCAATGTGTGAGTAGAAGTTTAATCAATGTTCTTATGGATCTTACAGTCCAGTGAGGAAGAATATATTAAAAATATATAATAAAAAATAATCTCACATATGTGGAATCTAAAAACAATAATACAAATGAATCTATATTGGAAACAGAAACAGACTCAGAGACATAGAAAACAAACTTATGGTTACCAAAAGGGAAAGAGAGTGGGCAGGGATAAATTAGGAACATGGGATAAACAGATATGAATAACTATACATAAAACAGATAAGCAACAAGGATTTACTGTATAGCACAGGGAACTATATTCAATTTCTTATAATAACCTAGAATAGAAAATAATCTGAATATACATGTGTGTGTGTATATATATATATATATATATATACATATATATATATGAATCACTTTATTGTACACCTGAACCTAGCACAGCATTGAAAATCAACTACACTTCAATAAAAAATAATAATCTCACAAAATATGCAAAACTGTAATTGTAAAAAATGCTATGGTGGATATATACCTTTCTGCAAGCTTTGCAAGAGCAATGACCTTGTTTTTCTAGTTCATCATCCTATCCCTACCACCTAGCTCAGGGCTTGGAGGATATTTTGCATGCTGCACTATTTGGTTACAGTGCACTAAAATGATACCAATACTTATTAAGTTATTTATATTCAACCATATGGGGAAAAAGGTAAAGAAAACCAAAGGTTAAGGTCAAAGTGAAGTTGTATGTAAATATTTAAAAGCTTACACAAAGGCACTCATCTTTCTTTAGGTGGGCCAGAAAACTGGTTTTAAGATTTCTATCAGTTAATAATCAATCAGCTGTCTAATTTAAAATGCCATAAGATAAAAACAAAGCAACGTTTTAGAGGTAAAAATGTACTCTCTAAAATAGAAAGAAATAGCTCATGCACAGACAGGATATGCACAAAGATGACACTCAGTAACATGATGGACACTTTCATCCAAGATTATGTTTTTGAGCAAACAAGCAAAATTAGATTGAATTTAATCATGAAGTAGAAAGGGGTATAGCAAAAAAAATTAAATGTAAAAATGAGATATAAAAGGTACAAGCAAAGGGTAGATTATACACTGGAGACAAAACTTAAGATATGTTTGGAAACATAGTGATAAAACAACTGCTGGAAGATAGTTCTCCATAGGTATTTATTTCCACCTTCCGAGCTTTTGAGTTGCTTCTGAGTCACAGAACAGGCAGTTTTTTAAGAATATGTTTTATAGTGACTGGCTATGGGAGATAGAGATAGTGTCTCCCAGTGCAGCAAAGGCAGATATGTTTGCTTTCCAGAATAATAAAGATATTGTCTCCCTCTGAGGCAAAGTGGAGCAAGTTTGCTAGCAAGTCTTTCACAGATTAGTATTTTCTAAACTCAGTGTCCCTCAGCTGTGACATGACCTACTGAGTGTATACACCTAGCTGGGCAGCTCCACATTGTTCCTATGGGACTGATCCAAACATGAAGTTCATTCTGCCTGCTATGCCTTGTATAATAAAGTCCTGTGCCTTTGATCCTGGAGTCTTGCATCTTCTTTCGGCATCCATGAAACTCTAGAAGACTAACTTGTTAGCCTACAAGAATGGTAAAATCTCAAGATTCTTGACAACACCTATTATGCTTAAAATACTAATATAAAGAAGACACAGGAACTGTAATTAGTTAAAATTTCCTCAGTGGTTACTAAGTAGCTGCTTTCAGATTTTCTCAACTGCTACTGGTAAAAAAAGCTGTTTCACTCATACGTAGCAGACCTGATAGCATGAAAATTACTTTTGTAAGAAATTTCCAAAAATTGTAGATAAGATCTAAAAGACAGATAAAATGTTTAAATATTCATATGCATTTTCTAGTATTGGCAGCCTCATGATACCAGAATATGTAAAACAGCCCTCAATTAGAAGATATAAACTAATACTACAAATAAAAATATATTAAATTAAACTTAACTGAATATTAAGATAATAACCTACCATGGCCAAACATAATTTGTCACCAAATCAACTCAATGGAGATTTGAAATAATCAATCTAGTAACAAGACATATCACAGCAGCTGGTCAAATGAAGCAAGCTTACAATGATCATAATATTGAATATATGACAAAACCTTTAGAAAAATTAAAAAAAATAAGAATGAGAAAATTACCCCACCACAAAAATGAATATTTATTTCAAACAAATAATAGTGAACTTCTACCTCTGAGTTTCTTAATATACATTTAAGCAAGATTCTATTGGAGCAAAAGTGTTCCATGTTAAAATATTATATGATTTAGAAATGCATTTTATGTATTCTCTTCTTGGAGATTTAACGTTAAGTGAGATAAAAGCTGAAATCAAAATTATATTGGAGCAGAGTTACGACATGTTATCAGTTTGGAATATTTTATAAAAGAGAACGGAAATAGGAAATGGTCAAAATGTCTCTCTTTGTCTCCTTTTACTTCACTTCTCTGCCAAAATGATAAGATTTCCCTCTGGCTGGGTGCTTGTTCAGAAGTGATAGTTATTTTCCTTTATATACTTTTATTTAAACATTCATATTTGGCCAAAAAAAAAAAGTATGACTAGATAAGAGAGCAGCTTGTGCTTAGTATAGGACAAATGACTAGGAGTGAATTGTGCTGAGAAAGGCCTTCTCTTTGTTTTCCCTGAGACATATCTGTACTAGGGTAAGGAAATTATAAAATGACCATTTAAAAGTTTTGGATGATCTTATCTAAAATTAATTCTACTTATCAGATGTGAACTTTAGCTACAAGAAATCAAAACATTTTGTGTAATCCTAAATATAAATGATTTCCTGACATCTTGTGAATCTTGTCCTAATACACATAAGAGGACTGCAGTACATTTCAATGAGCTCTTTTAGTACAATCCAAAAGGAATGTCATCAATGACTTGCATAAGTAATTCAAAAAAAATTTTATCAGTGTCACTGGTTATTAATACATTCTTTAACTTTGATTTAAGCTGTGTCTCCAAAACCCAGAACCCTGAGGTTGATGGTAGATAAGAAATGGATGAGTGTTCACATGATTTGAAACCCCTGTGTCTTTCATGGTACCTGTCTTAAAGCTCTTCTAGAAGAATGTAACACACATACTTTGCTGAGGAAGGCATCGTCACCTAGTTATCAATTAGTTCTAAAATTATTCATACATGTCAATATCTAGTAAAAATATTCAAAAACACACAAAAATGTAATAAATTATAACTAGTAGAAACCAGAAACAACATAAACAGACTTGCAAGGACATCATATATTGGAATCAGGCATAGACTATAAAATAACTTCATTTTATACATTTAAAGATATAGAGAATACATATTAAAATACCAATAGCAAATAGGAACTACAAAGAGTGGCACAGGAAAAGTGTTAAAGAATGAGATATAACTTCTAAAGTTAAAAAAAAATAATAAACAACAGTAAAAACTCAGTGGGCATTAAAAATCTTCCAACAAGCAAAAGTCCAGGACCAGATGTCTTTGCAGGTGAATTCTATCAAACATTTAGAGAAGAGCTAACACCCATCCTTCTCAAACTCTTCCAAAATATAGCAGAGGGAGGAACACTCCCAAATTCATTCTACGAGGTCACCATCACCTTGATACCAAAACCAGACAAGGATGTGACAAAGAAAGAAAACTACAGGCCAATACCACTGATGAACATAGATGCAAAAATCCTCAACAAAATACTAGCAAACAGAATCCAAAAGCACATTAAGAGGATCATACACCATGATCAAGTGAGGTTTATTCCAGAAATGCAAGGATTCGTCAATATACGCAAATCAATCAATGTGATACACCATATTAACAAATTGAAAGATAAAAACCATATGTTCGGGCTTTCCTGGTGGCACAGTGGTTAGGGATCAACCTGACAGTGCAGGGGACATGGGCTCGATCCCTGGTCCAGGAAGATACCACATGCCATGGAGCAACTAGGCCCATGTGCCACAACTGCTGAGCCTGCGATCTAGAGCCCACGAGCCACAACTGCTGAGCTCATGTGCCGCAACTGCTGAGGCCTGAGTGCCTAGAGCCCGTGCTCTTCAAGGAGAGGTCACTGCAGTGAGAGGCCACCTCACTGCAGCGAAGAGTGACCCCCACGTGCTGTACCTGGAGAAAGCCTGTACACAGCAATGAAGACTCAATGCAGCCAAAAATAAATAAATAAAATAAATAAATAAATAAAAACACAAAAAAACATATGATCATCTCAATAGATGCAGAAAAAACCTTTCAACAA
This sequence comes from Monodon monoceros, assembly GCF_005190385.1. Taxonomy (NCBI): domain Eukaryota; kingdom Metazoa; phylum Chordata; class Mammalia; order Artiodactyla; family Monodontidae; genus Monodon; species Monodon monoceros. Next base: position 46,220,860 of record NW_021703770.1, read on the forward strand.
AATTCAACACCCACTTATGATAAAAATTCCTCGAGAAAGTAGGCATAGACAGAACTTATCTCAACATAATAGAGGCCATATATGACAAACCCACAGACAACATCGTTCTCAATGGTGAAAAACTGAAACCATTTCCACAAAGGTCAGGAGCAAGACAAGGTTACCCACTCTCACCACTATCATACAACACAGTTTTGGAAGTTTTAGCCACAGCAATAAGAGAAGAAAAAGAAATAAAAGCAATCCAAATCGGAAAGGAAGAAGTAAAGCTGTCACTGATTGCAGGTGACATGATACTATATATAAAGAGTCCTAAAGGTGCTACCAGAATACTGCTAGAGCTAATCATTGAATGTGGTAAAGGAGCAGGATACAAAATTAATGCACAGAAATCTCTTGCATTCCTATAGGCTAATGATGAAAAATCTGAAAGAAAAATTAAAGCACTCCCATTTACCACTGCAACAAAAAGAATAAAATACCTAGGAATAAACCTACCTAAGGAGACAAAAGACCTGTATGCAGAAAACTATTAGACACTGATGAAAGAAATTAAAGATGATACAAACAGATGGAGAGATATACCATGTTCTTGGATTGGAAGAATCAACATTGTGAAAATGACTATACTACCCAAAGCAATCTACAGATTCAATGCAATCCCTATCAAACTACCAATGGCATTTTTCACAGAAGTAGAATGAAACATTTCATAATTTGTATGGAAACACAAAAGACCCCAAATAGCCAAAGCAATCATGAGAAAGAAAAACAGAGCTGGAGGAATCAGGCTCCCTGACTTCAGATTATACTACAAAGCTACAGTAATCAAGACAGTATGGTACTGGCACAAAAACAGAAATATAGATCAATGGAACAGGATAGAAAGCCCAGAGATAAACCCGTGCATATATGGTCACCTTATCTTTGATAAAGGAGGCAAGAATATACAATGGAGAAAAGACAGCCTCTTCAATAAGTGGTGCTGGGAAAACTGGACAGCAACAGTAAAAGAATGAAATTAGAACACTCCCTAACACCATACACAAAAATAAACTCAAAATGTATTAAAGACCTAAATGTAAGGTCAGACACTATAAAACTCTTAGAGGAAAACATACGCAGAACAGTCTATGACATAAATCACAGCAAGATCCTTTTGGACCCACCTCCTAGAGAAATGTAAATAAAAACAAGAAGAAATAGGACATAATGAAACTTAAAAGCTTTTGTACAACAAAGGAAACCATGAACAAGATGAAGAGGCACCCTCAGAATGGGAGAAGATATTTACAAACAAAGCAACTGACAAAGGATTAATCTCAAAAACTTACAGGCAGCTCATGAAACTCAATATCAATAAAACAAACAACCCAATCCAAAAATGGGCAGAAGACCTAAAGAAACATTTCTCCAAAGAAGATATGCAGATTGCTAACAAACACATGAAAGGATGCTCAACCTCACTAGTCATTAGAGAAATGCAAATCAAAACTACAATGAGGTATCAACTCATACCAGTCAGAATGGGCATCATCAAAAAATCTAGAAACAATAAATGCTGGAGAGGGTGTGGAGAAAAGGCAACCCTCTTGCACTGTTAGTGGGAATGTAAGTTGATACAGCCACAATGGAGAACAGTATGGAGGTTCCTTAAAAAACTAAAAATAGAACTATCATATGACCCAGCAATCCCACTACTGGGCATATACCCTGAGAAAACCATAATTCAAAAAGAGTCATGTACCAAAATGTTCATTGCAGCTCTATTTACAATAGCCAGGACATGGAAGCAACCTAAGCGCCCATCATCGGATGAATGGATAAAGAAGATGTGGCACGTATATACAGTGGAATATTACTTAGCCATAAACAAATCAAAATTGAGTTATTTGTAGTGAGGTGGATGTACCTAGAGTCTGTCATACAGAGTGAAGTAAGTCAGAAAGTGAAAAAAATATTCCATATGCTAACACATATATATTGAATCTAAAAAAGAAAATAAATGGTTATGAAGAATCTAGGGGCAGGGCAGGAATAAAACACAGATGTAGAGAATGGATTTGAGGACACAGGGAGGGGAAAGGGTAAGCTGAGGTGAAGTGAGAGAATGGCATGGACTAATATACACTACCAAATGTAAAATAGATAGCTAGTGAGAAGCAGCTGCATAGCACATGGAGATAAGCTCGGTGCTTTGTGACCACCTAGGGGGGTGGGATAAGGAGGGTGGGAGGGAGACGCAAGAGAGAAGAGTTATGGAGATATATGTATATGTATAGCTGATTTGCTTTGTTATAAATCAGAAACTAACACACCATTGTAAAATAGTTATACTCCAATAAAGATGTTTAAAAAACTCAGTGGGCAGGTTTAAAGGCAGATAAGAAACAGCTAAATTAATAAATTGTTGAATTAGGAAATAAATTGAAATTAATAATCCACAATTCAATATGAGGAAAAAATGGACAATGCAGGATATATATTAGACAGAGTAGATGGAGTAAAAAGGACTAATGTATCCTTAATTGAAGTTCCAGAGGAGGGAGGAGATTAATGGTTCAGAAGAAATATTTGAAGCAATAGAGGCTGAGCATTTTCCACACTTGATGAAAAACATTATTTCAGAAATGTAAGAAGTCCAGCAAAATCCAGCTCAAATATATAAGGAGAAGTCCAAACCTAAACATTTCAGAGTGAAACTTCATACAGGAAAAGGAAAGAAAAGAAAAAAAGAAAGAAAAGAAAATCTCTGAAGCACTCTGACAAAAAAGATAAATTCCCTTCAAGTGAGTTGCAGTAAGAGTGACAGCTGATTTTCTACCTGTGGGGAGGGGAGGGTTTCTTCTGAGAGCTGAGAGGAAGAATTTATTCCATACCTCCCTTCTAGTTTCTGGTAGTTTGTTGGCAATCTTTGCTGGCCCTTGGCTTGTGGATGCATCACCTGAGTCTCTGCCTTCTTCTGCACATGGCATTTTCCCTGTTCATGTGTGTCTGTCTCCAAATTTCTCCTTATCCAAGGGCACCATTGGGTTAGTGGCCTACCATAATGCCACCTAATAAGGGGCATTATGACAAAATTTGTTCTATCTCAGCAATTCAAAAGGTATAAAGATTAGAAAATTAAAATATCAAGAAATAGGTGTTTTATATATATATATGTATATATATATGTTTCAAAATAATTTATAGATTGGCCTATATATAAAGAGCAGAGCAATAAAACTGTAGAATGTATTATAAAGAAACAATTGTATGATTTCAGAGTAGGGAAGATTTCATAAACGTGGTGTAAGGAGTACTAACCAAAAAGAAAAATACTGGTACATTAAAATTTCTTCACAAGTTTTCATAAAGAGTAAAAACACAAATCATACAGTGAAAGAATATATTGGTAACACATTTTACCAAAAAGAGACATATTCAAATATGTAAAATATCCTACTAAAGGAATAGCACCCAAAGGGGGAAAAAAAGACAAATACTAGAGGGGACTGAAACAGATATTCTGAAAACAAATAAGCATTTAAGCATATGTATTTAATCTTTTCTCCATATATTCAAAAGTGAAAGGACAATGAAATGAAAGAAGTTATGGAAAATAATGACTACTGTATTTCCCTTGTAAAAACACCAGAAATAAAACCTTGTCTAGAAGACTACCAAAACTTGCTTTTGTTCTCTTATTGGGCAACTTACTGACCTTATGGTGTAAGAATTTGCTATAATCTTATGGAGAAGAGATGCAATATGATTGGAGTAATGCTAAGTGGTGACATTATAACTGGCACTGTCTCCTATATTCCTTTTGAAATAACTTTATTATCAATGGTTCCTTTTCAAATGCACTTTTTTATTCTTTATAAGATTTTTCAGCTGTTTGTGTATCTATTAAACAATGTTTGTATTCTTTAACAGCCTCTTCATCTTTCATAATCATTGAGAACAATTTAATATAGCATCATTTATTTGTCAATATGCATTCTGATGTTCACATTATGGTACTAAAGTATTGCTGCACTTAGCAACTATTTTATAAATACAAATGTTGTTGTGAACTAATGTTTTTGCCTCCCCAAAGTTTATTTATTGAAGCTTTAACTCCCAATATGATGGTATTTAGAGGTGGGACATTTGAGAATTCATTAGGTTTAGAGGAGGTGGGTCCCCATGATAGGTTCTGTCTTCATAAGAAGAAGAAGAGACTGGAGTTTGCCCTCTCTCCACTGAGAGAGGATACACTGAGAAGGTGAGAGTCTGCCTGCCAGGAGAGCCCTCATCAAAAATCCAATCTGCTGGCACCTTGATTTCGGACTTATCAGCCTCCAGAACTGTCAGAAAATAATGTGTGTTGTTTAAACCACCCAGTTTGGTATTTTGTAATTGAAGCCTGAGCTAAGACAGTTGTCATTTAAAAATTTCTCCCAAATTTAAAATTTGTTCTTTAGTCTCTAGAAGATCAGCCTTCCTACTGATTATGAACTATAAATTCTCTCCTTTTGGAGAGATGAAACTTATACATTTTCTTTTGTAAATACAACAGTATATTTAGAAGTTCTTATTTGCAATTTTTTTCTGACATGAGATAAGTTAGTAAGTGCAGTTATATTCCTTAGATTGTTGCCTTCTTGTGCAGGAACACTTGTTTTTGGTATTCTGTTCTTGATTTAATATAATTGATTCTTTTCACATGTTTCTCATCCATTCCAGGTAGAGCTATTCTATGTTTTTCAGAGTTATTGTATTTATATTAATGATGCAGATAACTTATTCTGGCATAACATAGTCAGTTTTTATATTAGTTAAATGCCAGAGAGAGGGCAAAGATGTTAGAGCCAAACTTTGTATTCACTATACTTCAATATAATTGTTTGCTTTCACTTTTTAAAAAACAAAACACAGATAATATTAAGAAAACATAAAATGTTTTAATGATGAAATATATTTTACTTTTTTTTAAAAATTAAAAACTAACTTATGGGAAGTAACTTACCAGTTGCCTCCTGAAATGACAACTCAATGCATATTTTAGTAATGGAGACTTTTTTGTGCGGCATAAAATCAGGAACTGATAATAAAAGCTGATAATATATTTTTGACATGATTATTAACATATTTTTAATATGTTAGAAATTATTTGTGGTTTTTCAACTCTCAACTGGGCCTTAATTCAGAAATGAATTTCATACCCCAGGTCAAAGACTGGCTACCTTCTATGTTAAAATGACTTTTTAAAATTTTATGTAAAATTATAGCCACATCTATCACTCTTGGTTCAATTTGTAATACAGAAATTCTCTTTGATTTTAACAAAGGAAGGTATATTATGCAAGCAATTAGACATTTAGAAAATAGTTGCAGACTGGAGAATTCAAAGTTGTAAAATTCAGATCTACCACCAGCTTCAGATTTATTTCAGAGGGGTCAGAGATTTGATATATCACAGCTTCCTACTGTCAGCCCCACAGCCTTAGAAAGAAGAAAGTGGTGTCTGCTTCTTTTCATCCTACCACATCTCCTGTGAATCCATCTTGTTGGTGCAATGTAAACTGTACATGCAACCCTGGAGGCAAAGATTCTCAAAACTATTACAGACAGTTAGCCCCTAATACTGAGGAAATCGTAGATGGGTTGTAAAGTTCTAAGAACCAACAGAGAATGTCCAGGACCCCCTACTCAAAAGTGAAGTGTTGGAAGATAAAAAGTGGGTATGATTCATAAACTCTGCATGATAAGGTTGAATAACTACAGTGTAACTTTTATGAAATCAAATTTATTCATTGAAATAAAGACCAGGGTTTCAGAATCTGCCTCGTCTTTCCTCTCCTGACTATACCTCCCAATATGACTATTTATCACATGCATCTGCCCTCAAATACATTCAAACTTTGTAGGAAAAAACTCATAAAAATGATTCTAAGGCACTTTGCAGGCACTGAATGAAATCAAACTGTTAGTGAAAAAATGTGTTCCATGATTATAATGAAAAATGCATATGTAGACAGAAAACCAATTTGTTTCTTGCTGTGACTGATTTTCAGTGATTAAAAATAATGTATGGCTTACTCTTTTTTTTAGTGTATGAGCTGACATTAGTAAAAAAATATTCCTTGTATGTGTCAGCAAGATATATTACTAGGCATTCTCTTTTTTTCCTACACTATTTATTTGAAATGAGATCATACTTTTATAATGTATGATGTAAAAATGCCATATCTTTTGGCCCAAATATAGCATTTGTTGACTACAGAATTGAACATTTTTTGGCTCTCCCATCATATTCTGTTTTCATATTATTAGCTAACCATACAACTAAAAACTCAGGCAAAGCCACCACCCAAGAGGAACCCCAAGCTTGATAAATATAACCAGCTGCCACAAACCACTAGCTCTTTTCTCTTCTTGGCCCTGAGCCATCCCTGGAAATGCATCATTTCTGAAGGATCATTCTTACATACTCAAATATATACAAAGGAATTGCCCCTTTCTTTTTAATGTATCTACAATTAGAACTCACAAATTCACACAAAGCAAAGTAAATCCAAACTCTGTCTTCAAGCTGATTGTATAAAAATATATGGATAAAATGTGGTAGAAATGTGGGGCCATTGCATTTCTCATTTCTTGAGTTCACAATAGCATAATATATTTTCTTTATTTTTTTTCTCCTCTTCCCATCATCAGGCTTAATGATTCCTAATATTTTTTCCTATCAGAGTGTCTTTTTCATTCTATCCTTGTTTTTTTGTTTTGTTTTGTTTTGTTTTGTTTTTGCGTTACGCGGGACTCTCACTGTTGCGGCCTCCCGTTGCGGAGCACAGGCTCCGGACGCGCAGGTTCAGCGGCCATGGCTCACAGGCCCAGTTGCTCTGCCGCATGTGGGATCTTCCCGGACCGGGGCACGAACCCGTGTCCCCTGCATCGGCAGGCGGACTCTCAACCACTGCGCCACCAGGAAAGCCCTATCCTTGTTTTTATTTCTATAAATACTAATTCCAGACCAGCATCCCATAAGTATACATATTATATATATATATATATATATAATCTTTTATTGGGCTATCTATCTAGTGTCACAGGTCATACAGCACTTCTTGTACTATTCACTATTTAATTCTGAGAATCCTTAAGGAATTTCCTACAGGTACTCATAAATACCTCTTAAAGTGTTGTGAGGTCTATGCAGTTATAAAACTCCAGGAAGAGCTTAAGTAATACAAGCAATAACTTCCACTGCTTAGCATAGTGGCTAACACATATAGTAACCACTAAATAATGTGCATAAATTGAATGAACCTGATATGTAGAGTAGATCATTTTCAGCAGCTCTTTTGAAGGAATGGTTTTAAGGCCATTCCCCTACAACTCAGGTCCAGAGCACTGAGGGAGGTAAAAAAATTTGAAGAAATTTTATTAAAAAAAACATGGAAGCATCAGGAAACTTTCCCAAATTTTTTAAGTAAATGGACTTTATTTTATTTTACATAATAGTTTGATATTAAATAGGATATATGGAACAATTATCTATATTTTTGATCTGATCTAATTTTAAAACAAAACCCTCACATGGTAGAATTTTTTTCCGAATTTACCATTTATATAAAATTAATTTAATATATGGAAAGCATCTCTAGTAAACTTGTCCCCATTGGACTTTTGATTCTAAATTAAGATTTATAATCATTTATTTTCTCATGGAATGTCCACAACCCCGCTTACTTCAGGTAATGCATCATAGATGTTTACCCCCATATATTAAGTTCCTAATACGTATAAATAACACAACACCGTAAATATTTTAAGTGTTAAGTGCACCAATGAGGGTAAAGTGGCTGTTACATAACTAACTGCAATTTCAGCCTAGAAGTCTAGAAGATTTTCTAGAAAGTTTTAAAAGTCTAAAAACACTAGGAATATTCTAAATCTTCCTCTACTGAAGCCATACGTTCTTTTCAAACTATAAATTAGTATTATAATAACTGGAAATTATGATTAGACTGGTTAGATTCATGATCTGAATTTACATGGTTTATTCAAATGCCATAAAAATGTCATACACCATCAAGCACTTGGACTGAGGATGCAGTTTTCATACCAAAGAAAAATGGCAAGGAGGAAATGTGTCCACTTTGAGGGAAGATTTTATGAGGAATATCTTCCACCCAAAGCCATTTGGTCAGTCTAATTCCATAGGAAAGTTTGTGCTGATTCTAACATAGTTAAAAGGTATTATGACAAAGTTTAGTAGTAAACATTCTATGAAAGATGAAGAGATGCAAGTGAAAGAAGTTTGAAGTCATAATATTCATGGAACATTTTCTCTGCAGAAATTTAGGCAATCATTTAAAGTGTCATTTTCACAGTAATACCAAGTGGGAGAAACACAATGGAATGGGAATACAGAGTTAAGAAATTGGGATTGTTGTAAGAATATATGTTTCACAATGCGGTGAACAATATTTTTTAAATGCTATTCACATTATCCAAAATATTTAAGTTGAATGAGGGACATGATTTCAACAGTAAGAAAAATCAAACTAAGCACATTGTTAGAATTATTGACTTCACAGTATTTACCAGGATAAATGAGTTTATTCAAAATAAGAGCCATATCTTAGTCTAGTAGAAATATTAGAGTATGTATTATTTGTCAACTTGTAGCAAAACAGTAAACAATATCAGAAGCCTGTGTTCTTCTGTAAGTTTTGGATAGAGGAAACTTCTATTTTCTATTTTATTTCAATTGAATGAAAAGAAAACAGAAAACAAAGACAACCACCTCCCCCTACTATTTGAAATCCTGAAAGGTATATTGCTAAACTGGTTCCTGAAAACTAGCTCGAAAGATACAATAGATACCTAATGTATTGTTTTAGGGTTTCTCATGAATAGTCACGGATATGCAGGGATGAAATAGACCTTGTCTTGGTCCTTGAAAGCTCATATGCAAAGAAAAAAAATCAAAAATGACCAAAACAAGTGTTCATGGAATATAATAAACATGAGCAAGTTTTAATGGGAACAAAGGGAGAGACAGGATTCATTTTTAAGTGGAATAATCAGAGAGGATTTAAACAAGAAGATAATCTTTGAGACGAGTTTTATGGGACTTTACATCACAGAAAGAAGAACAAGAATTCAAGGTAAAATAGAGTATTCTTAAATGTATGTAGGTGTGAAAGAACATAGGGTAGTCAAGAAAATTTAAATCATTCTTTATTGTGCAAAATGTGTACATGTGTGGGTGGGGTGGGGAAGTGATGAAAAATACAAAATCTATTGGGATGAAATTGTGAAGACTATGTATGCACATAATGTGATTCTGAAGTTAGATATGGCAAATAAACCAATTTTAGTTTGTATTAGGAAGGGAACGTGAAGGAGCATGCCACTTGTCTCATAGAAATGGAGCAGTTGACCACAGGACATCAAGTATCAATCACGCACTAATCTCTGTCAGAACCACCAAGTCATAACGTCAGGCAGGCCCAGCAGCAACACAGTGAAGATGGAATTGGTATATAGACTAGGCATGAGCAGGGTCAGAGGGCACAAATAAGTTGAGTTGGCCTGAATTCTCATGTCATCTACTACTATGGCACTGATAAATCTCCCTCAGCTCCTACCTATTCCTCTATGGAAGGTTTTCTTTTTTTTTTTTTTTGCGGTACACGGGCCTCTCACTGTTGTGGCCTCTCTCGTTGCGGAGCACAGGCTCCGGACGCGCAGGCTCAGTGGCCATGACTCACGAGCCCAGCCGCTCCGCGGCATGTGGGGTCTTCGCGGACCGGGTCACGAACCCATGTTCCCTGCATTGGCAGGCGGACTCTCAACCACTGCACCACCAGGGAAGCCCCTATGGAGGGTTTCTTATGATCAGTCAGTAGAAAATGAAAATTCTACCTGGTGTGGAAAGAGAACTGGTTTTAAGTAAGAATATATACAGTTTCATAAGCAGTGACTAATGCCTTGGGTGGTTGTTCAAAGGCCTAGAAGGAAAAATATTGGAAGACTAGGGGTAAAGAGTTCCAGAGAATAAATATGTAGGTGAACATATAGGTTTGGTCATGAAGTGAGAAGATCTATGTTTCACATGTTTAGCGCTCACCAAAGAGTATATTCCGGGGCTTCCCTGGTGGCGCAGTGGTTGAGAGTCCACCTGCCGATGCAGGGAACACGAGTTCGTGCCCCGGTCCGGGAAGATCCCACATGCCGCGGAGCGGCTGGGCCCGTGAGCCATGGCCACTGAGCCTGCGCGTCCGGAGCCTGTGCTCCGCAACGGGAGAGGCCACAACCATGAGAGGCCCACGTACCACAAAAAAAAAAAAAAAAAAGAGTATATTCCGTGGTGAGTCACTGAACAACCAAGCAGACAGAATGACTTTGCTATTTGACATGAGCCAACCCCAGTGTGGCAAATGGTCAGAGTAATGGAGTAGCTATAGTGGAACGGATAGGGGTTATTTGTGGGACCAACTTCATGGATCCCCACTCTCCAAGGTTTCCACAGCTGAAAGTCCAACTACTAGTAGAAGAAATCTTACCTAAGTAAATGCCAGGCACTGTTCTAAGTTCTTCACACTATTAATCCATTTGCTTCCACAAGTTTATGAAGCCAGATACATTATGACTTCTACCATACAATGAAAGAAATTGAGGATTAGAGAAATTTACTAAATTGTTTATTGTTGTACGTAAGAGTTTTTTCTGAGTTCAGCACTGCCTTCCTACCATTCTTAATAGCTATGAGAAATTTGCTTTTTGCATTCTTTTCCTTCATGGAATTAAAATGGAAAAATTAAATAATAACTTGGTGTTAATTAATCTAAGGCCCTCTCCAATGGTAAGAAAGGATTATTTCAAAGCTTACTTCTATTTGTTTTACCTTCATCCTCACTTCAGCCTCCATCTACCACCCTGCTTCTCCCCTGGACTTTCTCCTAGAGATCTTTTCACTGCACCAGGCTCATACCCTTACTTAATATGTAGGCCATTTTAGTAGGAAATCTTTTGCTGTCTCAGACCAAAGGTTGCTCTTATGTTATCTATCAAAGGTAAAGGCACAGATCCAATACAAGCAATAATTTTCATACATTCCTCTACTCACTAGATATTCCCAGGGCTACTATGTAGCAGTTTAAAACCAGACAGGCAACAATTTTAGGTATTCTCTGCTGTCTGCTATCCAGCCAAAAGATGACTTCACTTCCCCCTCCTTGTTTGTTACTGATTAGCTGAGCAACCAGATCACATGCTCAAATCACTTCATGCATTAATGGCAAGCCCCATTCTACTCGAACAAATGCTACTGAAGCATAGACTTCATAGAAGTACTTTCTGAATCAACCATGAAGAGAATCAAGATCCAGTTCTTCAGCCAGTAAGGACACAACCTCCCATCCTCAATTGACTGCCCATCACATGAAATATGAGACAAATACAGACCTTTGTATTTATTCAACAGTAGCAGAAAAATACATATTTAGAGATAACTATAACACCTTGATTACAACTAGTACATTATATACTTGATGAAACAATATTTTATTCTCATCACCCTAATAAGTCTCTTATTTTTAAGATTTGTTCTTTATGCCTGTTTTATTTACTTTAAGAAGTTCGAATGGAGGAATAATATCAACGCAAAGATTTTAAAAAAAGAGGAGAAAGGCTAAAAATAGAGACCTCACAAATTGCTGAGAGCTGGGAAAATTTTCATCATCAAATAATAAACACTTGAGTTCTCTTTTGACTGTTTCCTTTCCAATGAGACATAATATCAACAAATCCCACATCTTGGTAACCATGCAGTCACTTAGCAAATATTTTTAAATCAACTGCTAATATAAATTAGTATTGATTAATCATCTACTAGTTATTCACACCTGCATTCTTTTACCATTTTTCATTTCTATTCCCCATATTTATTTGTTTTTTCCTCTCCAAACTCCCTGGCTTCCTTCTTTAATTCTGTATGTTTAGCTCTATTATATATACTTTTGTCTTTCAGAGATACATTGTTTCTTTCTTGATAGATATATTTTTGCATTATTTAATAGGTTATCTGTCCTATTATTATACACATTTGCATGCTCCAACTCATCATTATTTTGCAGAATTATGCGATCTGCTCAACTATTTTTAATACACGTATGTTCGTTTAGTTATATGTTCATTATATTACACTTATATGACTCATGTTTGTTGAGTTATATAAGTGTATTAGTATGAGAGATTTGACTCATATCAAGTCTCTCAATAGAGTTTTACAATAATCCTGGCAGTATGTGCTATGTGCACTTTAAAGTCAAGATTTAGAGAAGTTAATAAAATATACATTGAAATTGTAGCTCTTTTTACCTAATAAAACCATGAAACATTTATTTGAACAATGTTTTACTGTTTGGTGCAAAGAATATGCATTTAGCTAATCTACATTAATCACTGAACCATTAAAAACTAATAGTTCTATGTAAATCAACTATACTCTAATAAAAATAAACAAATAAATATTTATATATTTATCTAAAACTTCAAAATGTTCAATAGTGTAAAGCCAATTTAAAAGAAAATACATTTCAAAAATGGATTATGTATTTGAAAGTAAAACTTTGCTATTGAACAAAAGACTAATATTTCTAATACATGTTAGTAAAAACAGTACTATGCTGGGATGTAAATTTTTAGCATTCAGATTTACACGAATAATTTCTTAAATTTATTCTTGAAAAATTAATTGAGGTAGCTAGAGACAAATTCAATTAAATTGGCAGTTCACTTACTGATAAGATTAAAGATTTATAAAGAATTATCTTAATATATGGAAAAGCTATTTTCTTTTCCATAGCTTATTTTGCCAAAATGGACACAAAGTATTTAAGAGCAATAGAGTAATTGGTTATATAGATTATGATGTAATGTAATGTATGTATAGAAGGAAAGGACTAAGCTTTTGAAAATGATGAGTAAGAAATTTAGCTCCCATGTTTATTTATGACATGAAATATATTTTTGGATCAAAGCATTTTGTAGTTAATAAATCCCAGTATGGTAATTTATCAAGATGCCTGAAAATGGTTATGCATTTTTAGCCTCTACAGTTTAATGAACAGCATGTATGTAAAATGCAATCTGCATTTTGAAATACCTACAAACTACAAGTTAATCATTTCATTACCATAGTTTTTGTACTTAAAATATAATGGTTCCAAAACTTCTGTTTTAGTGATCAGTTCAAGAATTGTAGAGTATCTGGAATAATGTATACTCCTTCTGTCTTCTTAGGAGCTACAAATGTGGTGATACAATGCTTTCTGTAACAATGCCACTTATGAATTTAGTTTTGTGATGCCATCTCCCCTTAGCACATCTTTTCCAGGAAGTTTTCTTTCTTTTTTTCAATTAATTTATTTATTTACTTTTGGCTGTGTTGGGTCTTCATTGCTGCGCACAGGCTTTCTCTAGTTGTGGTGAGCAGGGGTTACTCTTCATTGCAGTGCACAGGCTTCTCATTCCGGTGGCTTCTCTTGTTGCAGAGCATGGGCTCTAGGCTTGTGGGCTTCAGTAGTTGTGGCACGTGGGCTGTAGAGCACAGGCTCAGCAGTTGTGGTGCATGGGCTTAGTTGCTCTGCAGCATGTGGGATCTTCCTGGACCAGGGATCGAACCCATGCCCCCTGAATTGTCAGGCAGATTCTTAACCACTGGGCCAACAGGGAAGTCTCTTTTCCAGGAAGTTTTCTAATAAGTATCTAGGAAAACTAAAATTTATTTTAAGAATTCTATCACAATAGTGTTTCTCAATCTGGAGTGTGCTTCAGAATCACATGAACAGATTTTAAAATACATATTTCTGGGCCCCACTCCTAGAATTTCTGATTCAGTCAGTCTGTGGTGGGGACCCAGAATTTGCATTTTAGTACATTTCAGATGATGTAGATGTTTCTGATAATAGTGCCATATTTTGAGAAACACTGTCTTAGACAAGCAGAGTTCACCCATAAGAAAAATCAAGAATAGGGGGTTTTGTTTTGTTTTGTTTAGCACTTCCAATACTTAGATAAGCCAAAGGTCAAAACTGAATTTTTTTTTAATTGGAAACTCTTTATAGTAATGTCTAAAAGTAGAATCAATGATATCTACCTTATAACCAATGTCAAACTTTTTGATTGCCTAAAGCTACCTGTTTCACAAATGGTTCAATTGAAATGTTGTCTTTATAAGTATCTAAGGACTTACTATCAGTAAAATGGATGTGTGAAATATGGGAAGAAAAAATAATGGAAATCCTTACTATACCAAGAAGCTTGTCTCCACCACACCCACACATTTGGCCAGCAGAAATACATGCCTTTCGTATTCATTTTCCTTGTAGTCTACAAGTAGATGAAACTGTAGAAAATGACTATTAGATATCTAGGATCAAACAAATTTCTTAAAGCCTTTATTTTTAAAAGATGATGTAAAACAAATCACTCATATGTGTGATTATTATCACACATTATTAAGATGGCTGTTGGAGATAATGTTATATAGATCATCAATAAAAAAAATATGACATTAAGGGGGAGGAAATGCCAAAGTGTTTTTCAACAAAACAATTTGTTTTGAAATGAAAGAACTTGGCAGATTTTTCAAGGATTCAGACCAAAAAACATATTTAAATCGTACTAAGCCCATATAAAATAGAGTAGTGGCAAATGTATGGTACATTTAGATTTTGTATCCATCCACTCTCAAATTTTTAAAATCCTAACACATTTTGAGATCTCTGAGGTATCAAGATTGTTTATGGAAATGACTCAAATGTTCTTAATGATTTCACGGATTCCTTTAAATTTGTATGGTCTATATCTTTCCAAATGGCTCTATAACTATGTTAATTTTTAATGGCTTTTCCTCTAGAAAAAAATTTTTGACTTCAATTCAATAATTGAATTCAATATATTCAAATATATATGCTGATGGATTTGAAATTAAATTGAGAAATCTAGAAAGCTACATTGTGCAGAAGAGTACACTAATTAACTGTTTTCTAAAAAAAATCTATATTTTGTACAAACATCATATCTAATTTTTTAGAAGAGTTTTAGATCCTTTAAAATCATAAGAAAGAATTATGTCAGTTAGTAAGGAGGCCGATCTGAAAGGATACTGAACATGAAAGGTCTGAAGCAGAGAAATTGTAAAATGTATATTGCTTTGTAAAAACTGGGAAGTAGTAGGCACAACCTTATGGAATACTGTTGGCTGCTGGGAGAATGGAAATGAACTGAAGAATATAAATGTCAATGAGTAGACCGACAGTGTTGTTGAATCAGGCTCATCTTATATCAGTTTACCTATCTTTTCTGTTCTAATTATAAAGAAATACTGAAGGATGGGAACTAGACTGAATGCTAGATGTTTGTATACACACACATGCACACACACAAACCTGGGTCATTTTAGGAGCAGAACAGATAAAAGAATTTGTTTAGTTGCTTCATTCTGTGCATAATTAAAGACAGGAGGCTTAGAGAGAATAAGCTGATATTCAAGGCATTTCTCCAAAACAACATCAACTCCAGCTTTTAAAAGTCAAAACAGCCTAAATCCACCTACAGTCAAAGCCCTTAGAGCTGTCATAGGTTGTTTCAAGGCTGGTTTCCTGAATAAGAACTAGGAGATCTTAAATTTGAATAAAAGAGGACAGTTGTGTTGTAACAGTGCTGGGTGTACAACAGAGAATAAGTTTGAAATATTACATAAGGCTTCTGACCAAGAAAAGCATTTCATTCTGTTGGTTTATATATCCAAGGGAAAGCAGATTTGTTTTGAGAGAGCACTAGAAAGCAAATCGTGGCTGTATGAGCATATGTTTTAAGTTTAATAAGATAGATTGCTCCAAATTATTACTTCTTTGTCTGGTAACTATTATAAATAGTTATGTAAGCTTAAAAAGTTATAATTTTCCAATAAAATATTTTAGTTTGCCTAAAATGCTCTTCATATTTTTGAGATTATGGACTACCAGTACACAAAACTTCAGGTGTAAAATTGAGATTATTTGATCAACTTCTCTACAATGCTAGAAAGACATGATGTGAAAAATTGAAAACAAGTAAATAAAGATTGAGTGAATGAATATTAGTAATGAGATAAACCAGCCAAGATGTGTTTCAAGAAATATTCATTCTCTGATATTCGCTAACAGGGAATGGCTGCATCAGGTGATGTTAAACATGAACATCCTCAGAGCTTTCAATTTCTTTAAGAAATTTTTTAAAATCTGAAACTGGGATATTGCACACAAAGTTTGTTTCCAGTTAAGGATGAAATAGCTGCTTTTATGGTGGAAGACTTATGGAAAAATAGGTCAAATTAAATTAATGATTCAGTTACACCAGAAGAATCCAAGTAAAAAAGAGATATATAGATAGATAGATCCAAATTGTGTCATGAGAGATGTGAGGATATTAACCATAAGTGCTTTTGTT
Source organism: Monodon monoceros (assembly GCF_005190385.1). Taxonomy (NCBI): domain Eukaryota; kingdom Metazoa; phylum Chordata; class Mammalia; order Artiodactyla; family Monodontidae; genus Monodon; species Monodon monoceros. The sequence goes on from NW_021703770.1 coordinate 46,237,336, forward strand.
TAACCTGGTGATTGGAAACTCACTTAATGACTATGGTTTTCTGCTTTCTCATCTGTAAGCTAAAGGAATTAGAACAAGTAGTCAATTAAATTCCTTCTACCTTTGCTACTCTATGATTAAGTTTCTTAAGTGATCAATATGAACGAATTGTACATTAATGCTTGTTGCTCCCACTTACTCACATCTATATGATCTAGTCTTTTGAGTTCTCCAAGACTGACTTTTAATCAGACAAGAAGCACACGAATAATTTCTCTTCTGATGCTATTTTATTTTCACTAAGAAAACTAACACATTAACATTGGGAAAACCTTGCCAATTTGTATGGAAATTTCAAATTGCTTATCTCTTCATAGCCTGTCCCTTTCAAGTAGCCTCTGTTAACAATTGTCCATATATTTCTGTACAGTATCTGCCTACAAATATTTAAATTACATTATATGAATAAATAGACTCATGCAATAGATATTATTTAGTAACTTGCTTTTCACACTGTCTTTCTGTTGTCAGTACATGAATTTTATTTTAAGAGCATCTTTGAAATGGCTTCATGGTAGTCCATCTGATGATTGACTATAATTTCATCAGTACACTGTTACAAATATTGAAAAATATCTTTGTATTTAAAGGTTTATCTACTTGTGAGAGTGTATTAGCAGAGACTTTTACTTTGAAGGAAGTTGTAGGATTTTGTTATAAGAGACTGCATGTATAACTGAGATTCCATTTAGAAAGTGATTTGAAATTTGAATATGTTAAAGGTTTTAATAAATATTACCCAGTTTCTCTCAAAATATTTTTTACTATTTTGTAGTATTCCAAGCAATCATAGCTTCACATCATTGAAAAAATAAACTTACTTAATTGTCAGTGAAGTTGAGAAGACTTTCAGAGCTTAATGACTTGAAATTTGTTTCCATGAATTGCATGTTCAATGTTTTGAATTTTTCCCAAAGGCTATTAGTCTTGTTCAAAATAGTTATAATTTTATGGTGTTTTTCTTTTGCTTTAACTTAAAAACATGTAGTCAAAGTTATGACTCCTACATCAACAGTTAATCCGTTAATAATTAGTACAATATTTTAATTGTTATATATATCAAGGTAATAAAGGTGCATTATATAGGAAATCAAATATTACCAAAAGCTTATAGAAAGATCTAGCAGTTTCTGCCCCATTCCTCCACACTCCCCCTGGTTATTCTCCCAAGAGGCAGACTGATTTCAATTTTTGGTGTATTTATGCATCTCTATATTTCTGCTTAACATGATTATTCTGTTCCCCTTTTAATCATTATTTTTTAGAAATTTTCTATTGGCCTCTTATTACTTATGCCTATACAAAAATTATGATTCATACTTAGATTGTAGCATATCATGATTACATTTATTTCTTGTTTTCTGTTTTTCTTTTTTTTCTATTTTTAAAAATTGAGTTGAAATTCATGTAACACAAAATTAATTATTTTAAAGAGTGGTTTTAGTATATTCACAAGATTGTGAAACCACCTCCACTATCTAGTTCCAAAATATTTTTATCACCTCAAAAGTAAATCCTGTACCCATTAAGCAATTAATCTCCACCCTCACCCCCCTTCTTGAAGCCCCTGGAAACTACAAGTCTACTTTTTGTCTCTATAGATTTACCTATTCTGAATATTTCATGTAAATACAATCATACAATATGTGATCTTTTGTGTCTGGATTATTTCATTTAACATAATATTTTTGCAGTTTATTCATGGTGTGCCATATATCAGTACATTGATGTTTTTTATTAATCAGTAATGCTCCATTGTGCTTATGTACCACATTTTGTTTATTCATTCAGCTATTTATGGACATTTGGGTTTTTTCTACAAATTGGCTATTGTGAATAGTGCTGCTATGAACATTCATGTGCAAGTATTTGTTTGAGTGCCTATTTATAATTCTTTATGTTATGCACCTAGGAACGGAATTGCTGCATCATATGATAATTCTATGTTTAACCTGTGAGGAACTGCTAAACTGTTTTTCACAGTCACTGCACCCTTTTGCATCACTACCAGTAACATATGAAGGTTGCAATTTCTCCATAATCTCACTAAAATGTCTTATTCTCTCTTTTGTTCATAATAGCCATCTTAATAGGTGTGTGATTGTCCTAAAGTCTGTAATTTCTTTGTTTTCCTTTGTTATTTTTCTTTGTAACTTCTTACCCTATTTCCAGTTGTTTCTCAGTAATTTTTTCCTCAATGGAAATACCATCAGGCAATTTACAGGTTCCATTTCTTTTCTTTGAGACATCTTCCTGGAAAACTCCATTCCACTTCTACCCACTTTTGTTACTCTCTAGGCCTGCTATAAATATGTTGTCACAATATTTCCTTCTCTATCATTATAGAACAATTTCCTGTATCTCTCCCCTAAACCAGTCTTTTTTTTTTTCTGGATCTTATACTCACCTTTGTCTTTATTTACTCCCTTGTTTTGTGAAACTCTAATAGCTTCATTATGTTACAAATATGACATACAATGATCAAGGCAAGATGAAGACAGCCCTCAGCATATCTGTTTTATGTCAAATGTATCTAAAAAGAACAGGCTGCCCTCTTTTCTTGTTACAAAGTTATTATGCTAGAATATCCTTCAATAATCATCCTAGAGATTCCCCTTTTCTTTCCTTTCCTGTGTTGGACCTCCTAATTCCTGGAAATGTATGTCCTTTAATTCTGGGGTTTTTTTCTTGAATTTTTTGGTATGATATAAAGTCCCTTGATGTGTTTGGTGTCCCCAGTCCAGTGGCCTTCTGTATTACCCTCTACTAGGAAAAAATATTTAGACTTCTACTGTGGTGTTGGAGGGAAAATCAAACAGCAAAGTGCAGAAGAGGATCTAAGACTAAGTTCTTAAGTAACTGTCAAACAACCATTCTCATTTTAGGACTCTCCCTGCACCCTATCAGGAATCATCTAGAGACATCAGCTCCCAAACCTGTTGGGGTTTCATTTTTGAAGAATAGTTAAATGTTGGCCTTTCTCATTCTTAGTTTAGAGTTTTTTATTTCTAGAACTCTATGTCACAAAATTCTTCCATCTGCCTTCCAACTTCTGAAATTATGTAGCTATTTGCTTCTCTGTTGTTCTCACTATTCATATATGAATCAATCAACCAACATTCCAACATACTTTATCTCAGATTATGGTTAGTCAACTCTCTTTTTCTGAAGTTTTTGTTGCTTTTTCTGCTTTTTTTCATACACTCCATCTTTAATTTCTGTAAAACATTCCATTAACTAAAGACTTCTGGGGAATTCCTGAGTGCTTCTTGCTTCTGGTCCTATACAAAATATTTTATCCCCAGTCTTTCTGGGTTCTTCTTGTCCAGTTGTCTTATTTCTAGAATCAGCTGCTACTCAAATTCTGCAAATTGGAGGCTGGCAGAATAGATGCTTTCCCATCCAAAATACATTCCCTCTCTTCTTTATCTTTCCAACCAGAACAGCAGGTTTCCACAGATAGACACATTTTCCACATAGACTTACATTTCACAGGAGGCTGGTCACATCTCCAAATCCAGATGGTAAAACCTGATAGGATAGTAAATCTGCTAAAAGAACTTGGTCTTCGATGACTGAACTGACATGCCAAGAAAGGCCAAAAGGAGAGATCAAATGGTTCTGGGCCATTGATAGCCTTTATACCTCAGGATACATTGTTGTGAGAAAATAATATCATTATGCTAAACAATTTAGTAGGAGATTTGGTTACTTGAAGCTCAAAGGACCTTAACTAATAACATATTTGATTGTTTTTCCCTTTCCAAATTATTACATTACATTAGTAAGTCATAATTTCAATGGAGGATATTTTCCTTCATTACAGTGATTTTTAAAAGGTGAGCCAAAAATTTGATTGAAAACTAGAGTTCATTCATGGAAACAAACTTTATAATTGTATGGCTTGCAGGTTCTATAGTGAGGTGGTATATATGGATTTAGATGGAGGTTCTTACTCAGTGATCATATCAAACCCAGGGTCATTCTTCTCTGTGTTAAGGAAATTTTACATTATTGTTATTGTTTATTGATTTTTCAATTTGTAAAACTGTACCACTTGTAGAAAATATTTGATTCATGCAGTCTTAATATAATTTTGAAATTTATTGATTTTTTAAAAGTCCAAAAGCAGCTTTCCAAAATATTCCTTTATAATCACAATGTCCTATTACTCTTTTAAAATTTGATAAACTTAATAAATTACATTCAATAAACATTTCTTGATCATGCCACTTTCTAGGAGCTAGACATAGTTGAAATATAAAAATAATATTTAGTCTTTGACCTGTAGGAGTCCTGACTTCTGAATCTTAAACTTGGGCATCCTTACCATCTATTTGCTGTTTCCTCTCCTTCCAGCTCTTTTGATTTTTCTTATTCTCACTATGTGTATTCCAATTGCATTGGGATTTAGAGTCTCACTACTCTTCATTTTATTTCCATTTATTTGTCCTTTACTTGGCCTTACTTTCTTCTTTATTCTAATTGTACCTTAGATGAGCCCTGATTTTGTTCCTCTTTTGAAAATCCCCTTAATTCCCTCATACTTTTGCTAAATATGCTCTATAAATTCTGCAGCCTGAATCAATCAAACTGCCATTTCTCTATTCCTATCCTGGAACTGTTAAGCTAAAGAGAAAACTAACTACTAAACAAAGTGGTGAGTCACTGCCTCTCAAAAAGCCCTTCTTTCCTTCCTTTACCTTTATATATCCTTTTTTAACATTCTTTACTTTCACATTTTTAACTTAAACATGTTCAAATCTCCCATATATTTCAAAGTGAAGCAAAGAAACAGGAAAAGAAAAGGAAAAAAAATAAACCTTGAATAAAAACCTGTGCCCTGTTAGCTGATGCCAAATCTACATACTTTTCATCTAAGCCAAGTTTCCTGAAAATGTAGTCCAATATCTTTTTACTTTCCCCAGCTGCTTTCACCAAAATCATAGCAATTCATCTTCCTCCTGTTATAAGAATTTTTAAAATGTATCTTAAAATGTTTCTTGTAGCTACTTTTCCAAATGGTGAAAAACAGAATTTGAGTGATGGCTAACCTCAATTTTGAAAATACCATTATTGAACCTTTTGTATATATAAGGATAAAGACCATAATCTAGTCTGACAGATAGTTGGTGAGGCATCAAGTAATCATATAATGATAAAGAGGTGTCTCGCTTGGGTGTGTCACTGTTAAGGTGATAACTGATTTGTAGGTTTCTCTGGTGTTTGGGCCTCAGGGGACAGGGAATGTGAGAAAGAGGTTCTGAACTGAGAGGGAACAGGACTCAGTAGCATGTCCAGATGAAAGAAAAGTTTGAGGGATAGTAGGGAAAACTATTGGAGTGGACATATCCAACAGATTTTTTGAGACGTGATGTCTGAGATCTAATTGTCAGGTGTTATGATCCCCCTTCCCAAGCTTCAGTAACACTAAAGCTCTGTCAGTGTTTGGATTGGGTTGGGGAGGGTTGTCTTCCCACTATTGTATTTTCTCTATACTACCAGCATGGAGGAAGCTTCAGAGTTTCCAGGCAGAGTAGAAAATCTCAGAGCAGGGTTCTGAGCTGAGGTTAAAAATAAGTAACCGGGAGATTGTAAGCATTGACTGGGAACTTTTACAAATATTTGTTGAGCAAAAAGCATTACAAGTTTACTCATTATTAATTTGGAAGTTCGAACTGTTTTTTATTTGACTGTTAAACTGTTGACCCTAAATTTTAAAAATTGCTTTTTTAAATACTTACTTAAAAATTTCAGTGAATCTGATATATCATATTACTTATTTTCCTTTTAGCATTTAACAATGTTGATGAAATGCTAAAGCCTCCTTGAATTAACCTAGCTTTTGTTGGGTTTTAATTACTGACAACAAAAAATCCTACCTGAGAGAGAAACTGGTTTCTGGAATTAGAAAATTTCAAGTGAGAGGATCAAAATTTTATAAATGATTAATTCAAAATGAATGGGGAATAGTACATATCTTTATATCCCTTAAGAAATAAAATTGCATAGTAATTATATTCTTGGCTGTTGGACTCAGTAAAGCTGATTTTTACTCTGCATTAACTACTGATATAGTAACAAACTATATCAGGTTGCCCTTGAAAGTCTCATTTTATCACTGAAAGTCTCCTGTCCTGAGAAACTACTCAATCCTGGGTAAACCAGGATGGTTGGTCATCCTAGTCTTGGATAAGCCTAAATTCCTTTCTTTGTAAATCGGCATAGTAATAGTTCCCATGTCCTATGATGAATACCTAAATTTGGTCACTTTATATATTTATATTATACAGCACTAAATCTGGCAGTCAGTTAGCTGAGTTATTGTTGTAAATATTTATTATTATGCCCATGTACTGGAAATATAGTAGTTAATGATATGTAAGTAGTTGGTAAAATGGACGTCTTTTGATATTTGCCATATCCACTGAAGTTCAAGCTGAATGAGGGTGATTACTTTATGTGACTTTTAATGGAATGCTATAAAACAGTATCAAAAGATATGGCTAACTCATCTGAAACAAATGGAAAGACCAGACTGTGTGAGCATATACTGTTTTGAGAAGCCATTTTATGTCTATGACTGAGGATCCATGACTGTTGGAGGTTAAAAAAATCATATGTTTTTGTGCTGGGAAAGGTGAGTTCACCCAGTAAAAAATGCTGTATTAGAACTTTAAATGTGTCCACCTTGGAAGAGTCAGAAGAATTAAGGATATCTTCTGTTTTCCATATTCCAACCTAGCATCTCCAGTTTGCACCTTATTCCTGTTAGTCAGGAGTAGTCTTCTACAAAAAATGAGCTTTATTTCACATCTACATAGCTTATTTTCTAATGCTCAAAGATAAAATAAGTGACTTTTAAACTAGAATATTAAAGAATAGACAGAACTTACAGCCTATTGCTTAAAGCCAGAGAGAAACAAAATCCAAATTTACATACCAGTACAAGATTTCTGACTTCACATATTATCCAGTGGAATTCTCCCAAATGAAATTAATTAAATGGCCAAGGAAGTTTTCAGGAGAACTGCATTTCCAGAAAGTCCCCATGCCCGTCAGAGGGGAACTTGATATTGTTCAGCTTCATAGGCTCTCTCACCAACAGCTATACCTGCCCTAATCGGAAAAGAATGAAGACAACCCAGTGCCTCAATAGATATGTAACCAGAGGGCAATGGGATACTTCACAGGAAGCAGAAAGTTTGGTAATGACAGAAACCCTTTCCACCTCCAACAGAGTAAGTAAGCAAGAATGCCTCAGAGTCTCTCACGAATTGGAGTAAGATGGTGGCCACTGCTGGGCTCATCACAAAGATTTTTCATGCACATGTCTGGAACCTGGTCTGAGAATATTTGAACAGCCGAGTTTCCTTGGATCTCTCTCCAAATGGCAGACGTCTCAAGCATGACAGCATGAGGGTAGCCATACTCATGTTTTGGCTCTGAATTCTCAAGGTATGTGTTTTGAAAGAGAGCAGGAATATGTCACATGGAACTCTTATTATCACTTGTGACCTACCCTCTATAATAATACAGTATCATTTTTGTTTCTTTCTAGTGGTCAAAACAGTTGCAAAGGGTCAGCTATGTTCAAGGTGAGGAATACAGACTTTACTTTTTGATAAGAAGGTCTCAGTTTTACATGAAAAAAACACCATGTAAGTTGGGAACTACATTGTTATGGCAGTCTTTGAAAAATTCAATCTGCTAAAGAAAACTTTCACAGAATGATTTTCATACAAATAAGATGGAATATGGGTACAAAGAGAGGCATTTGTGTTTTGGATTCTAGTTGTTCCCGAGGCCTAGCTGTATCCCTGCCATTCTCTCACTGGGTTTTCATAAACTTCTTGCCCAATCTAATTTATGTGACTTAAGTTTTCACTAATTCAACCCCCTTTTTAAATTTTTTTTTGCGGTACACGGGCCTCTCACTACTGTGGCCTCTCCCGTTGTGGAGCACAGGCTCTGGACACGCAGGCTCAGCGGCCATGGCTCACGGGCCCAGCCGCTCCGCGGCATGTGGGATCTTCCCGGACTGGGGCACGAACCCGTGTCCCCCGCATTGGCAGGCGGACTCTCAACAACTGCGCCACAAGGGAGGCCCCAAATCCCCATTTTTAATAACTGAATTCTAAATATCTAGTGTCTTCCTAGACATGTCCATCTGTATTTCCATAGAAACTGAAAATTCAACTTATCCCAGATTAAATTCAGCACCTTTCCTTTAAACCTGCTCCTTTTCCTGCCTTGGTGAAATTAATCAATCAAGACTCCAGTAGCAGATGACATTAATTAATTTATCATCCTGTTACCACTCCCAACTTCTGGGAATACCATTTACTACTCTACCTATTTCAAATTTATGACAGCTGTCATATTTTTATAGCCCATGTCTTGGCCACATCTAATTGACCCTAGGTATACCTTATGAAATTTGGCATGGTATTTTTTCCAGGATTTTTAACTTGGGAACCAAAAAGGAAAATAAGAGTAACTTCTAAGGTAATGCATTTCAATGGATGATGATGCCATCAGCTGAACAGCAAAACACAGGATGAAGAGATAATTTTCAGAAGAAAATTGTGAACTTAGTTTTGAATATATTGAGTCTGAGGTATCTCTGTAATAACTTTGTGGAAATATTCAACAGGAACTTGTTAAAGTCAATTCATGAGAGAATGGAACAAACAACACCAGAAAAAAGTATAAAACAGAAGTAAGAATGTTATTGAATTTATGTGGCAAGAATTAGAATAATAATTGAGTGAAATCACTAGCAGTAACACATTTTTTTTACATTATTTTCCAAGTGCAGATTCTAACCATTTCAATGTTACACTCCAAAAAACCCATAGATGAGCATCTTAAGGACAGTTAAAAATACACATATGTAAAGATAATACACAAAAAACCTTCTGTTTTGATCAAAATAACTTTTTACCACAACTGGGGTCTGGTTATCCTGAGGGCATTTCAGCTCTAATTATGGTTAATATAGTGGGAACACTAAGGTTAGACAAAAATTGGAAGGAATATATAAAAAATAGCAAAATTCAATTAATTTTTATTCAAATTCACCATAATACACAGTGATTGAGCAACAACATTACTGTGTGACATCACTCTACAAGAACTGACTAGTAAAAATTTCAATTTTGGCTATTCTATTTGAAAAAATTATCTAAGAACCTAGAAAGAGACAGTGACAAGTAACAAAATGATCAAAAAAATAATAGTAAGGTCTTAAGAAAAAAGCATGAAAATATTTGTGTTCTTTAGTCAAAGGAAAAAAATTAAATTTCATTTAATAGAAATCTGGGGCAATTTTTGTTGTACATAAGTAAAAGTTTGGGTTTTTTTTCCCCTTTGGTAACCAAAAATCATTTAAATCAGGTTCTTCGGTGGGTTTTGGAGTTTTTCTGCTTGGAGCTATTCAGAAAAGGACTGGAAAAATATTTTCACAAAGTATACAAAGTATTTTAGAAATTTACCTGCCTAAAGACAAGCAGATTAAACAGAAGACTTCTCATGGCCCTTATAGTTCTATTATCTTATAATTCTATACTTTCATGGTAATTCAAACCACTTTTTGTCAATATTCTCCATTTACGTGAACAGGCATCAACTCCTGTATTTTATTTCATTTATAAGACAAGAACTTGAAAACACCTTCAGACAGCAATTTGTACATGATCTGATATATTTTCATGGTTTTTTAAGCATGAAAGATTTAAAAGAACTGTACATAAGGCCACATTATTCATAAAGGGAAGGTATGAAACAGCACACCATAAAAGAAATTAAAACAGAAAAGCAGTAGAATGCTAGTAAAAGCCTCTATAGCTTATGGTATTTTCAGATCAAACACAAGTCCACAATTTGAGGATGGTGGCAGAGGACTATGGACCTCATCTAGGAGCCACTAAAGACAGTTCTTTTCTGCAATAGTGAATGAGATCACTTGACACAGCCAGAAACTGCTTTATTTTCATTTAGAGGCATATTAAAGCCTTGACAAAATATCTATAGTTAGTTTATTATGATTTGGATTTTTCCTTATGATTCTCATCAAAAACAAATTGACGAACAAACACAAAAGAGTATTTATTAACATTTACTAGAATACTAACCTCCATGTGTATTCATTCCCTTATCTGTACAGTAGGGAATAATAATAGAACCTACTTTATATGGTTTTTGAGAGAATTGAGTTTAGCCATTTAAAGACTCATAACAAGTTCTCACTTATGTTAAAAATTGTTATTACTGTAAAAGCTTTCTTAAGTAATAACTGTTTAATAAATTCACCAAATTAACCAAGGCTCTCTATTCCTTACATAAAAATATACTGATTAATATACAAAGCAAACCAAAATGTATGTGGCTAGAAGGCTCCCCTTACATTAATTTGATTATTCCAAAATCTTAGAAACATTTTTATGCATATTGTACATGTTTCAGTTATGTAATGTAATCACTCAGTAAATGTATTAATGTTATATGAAAATAATATTGTTCATATGGAAGTTTGTTGAGTACTTTTCAAATTTTTAAAAAGGGAAAAATGATCCCCTAAAGTATTGCCACAGTATTAATCATGGATTAAACGATAGAAAAACTTAGATTAAAAAATTGATTAAAAAGTATAGAGGCATTCTGTTTTTAGATCTTATTGAAACTTTCTTACACTTTTTGCTCTACTTGAAAAAACAAAAAACCCCAGGATGTTGTAGAAGCTGCTTTGCTTGTAGTTTATGCCAGAAAGATGATACAGAATTTCAACTTCTTAATAATGGGACTCTAAATCTAATGAATTCATTTCGTGCTTTAATATTGTAATGCTTAATATATGTATACATACATAAATTATATATATACACAATTTTCCATAATTCTTCAATATGACAAACTTTCCCCATTAGTTGATTAACTGCTGATCCTGATTCTATTGGAAAAAGGGCTTACATTCTGTTATTACTTGTTAAATAGGAATAGAGAGCATATGAATGTCCCTTATATCATTCTTTTACCTGTACTCATGAGTTTGAATATTTCATAATATAAAAGAGGGAATGTGAGTTATGAGAATGGAGACAGTGTTAAAGAAGAGTCTATTAACAGTGAAGTTAACTGAGGGCTAATGATTGCCAATGAGGGATTTGGGGGACGTTATTATGGTTGTAATTGGGAACATTCAGAATATTGCAAGTTTATATGCTGAAGATTACCTAGTATGGTGGAAGGTTCTGATAGTGAAGAAGAGAGAGAATAAGCAAGGTAAAGAAGTAATTGCCTAAGTTATAGCGGTTGGGTTGCAGAACAAGTGGATGTATTTGTGTATTTGACTTTGATAAAAGAGGGACACTCTTCACTTTAACAAAAAATGTAAAAACCAAAATTCCCAGAAATGTATCTATCTTATCTGTCTATCTATCTATCTATCTATCTATTTATCTATCTATCATCTACCTACCTATCTACCTATGATGTATCTCTCTCTATATACATATATGTGTGTCATTTATAAATAATATATTTCTGTTGCTATATATAACTCCAACTCTTCTTCTAATTCTGTGTTAGTCCTTGAAACAAATTAAGATCTGTAACTGGAACAAGTTTGAGTTCCTGCAAGATTCAGAATAGATCTGGCTTTCAACATTTCCACAGTGTGGGGTACCCTTTATCAGAATTGCTTGTGGGTAGACAGTAGGGCAGAGATAAGATTTAATGCTTGCATCATTAAGGATTGCATCATAAGGATACAAGAACTAATCAAACTTTCCCATCATAGGTTCATGGTTAAAATATAGGTTAAATGGTTAAAATATGTGAAAGTAACTTGGTAGAATCAACTTGGTAGAAACTTGTATTCTTTTCTGCCTATAACTACTCAAGTCCCTTTAAGTTTTCTCTTCAATACCTCTGAATCTGTATACGTTTATCCAACTGCACAAGCATTACTTGATTCAAGCCCTCATTATATATCACTTGGACTATTGATATTGTTCTCTCATCGTGTTCTTGCTGCTAATTTCTCCACTAGTGTGATTTTCCTAAAATATAAATATTATGGCATCATATTATGGCATCATTTCCTTACATAAAACCATTCCATGCCCTGTAGGCCACATAGGGTAAAACCCAAGCCTTTGGTTTGGTATATATGATTAATCATAATGTAGATTTCATTCAGAACCAGGCACATAATTTCGTGAGTCCAGTGAAAAATTAAAATGCAAGGTCTCTTGTTCATAAATTATTAAGAATTTCAAGATGATGAGAAGAGCATTAAACTTAACGTGGGATTTTCTAAACATGAGGCCCATTGCCATTGCACAAGTAGCACACACATGATGTGTGGTCTTGATCTCACTTGCCACTTAACACATCATCTTCTGACATTTCTTCACAAGTACCCTCAGGTTTAAGAATGCATAAGTAATTATAGATTCTGAACTATCTATTCTGCTTTGCCATTCCATGTTTCTGCAATGCCTTTTATCCTCTGTCTCAGAAGCCTTTCTTCCCTGGATCTGCTCAGAAAAATGTCCATCCTTTTCTTAAGGACTCAACTCTTATCTCTTAATATATGAAACTTGCTCTGAAAAATTTAACAATTTGATCACTATTTCCTGGATAACACCATTATACTTAGTGTATACTTATGGTTGCATTTATTACATAATTATAGATTTTACTTACATATTTTTCTTTAAACCTGGATTAGCCCCAATAGAATGGTCTATATTTTAATTATATTTTAATGTCCCATGCTGTGTTCAGTGCCTGACATGTATTAAACACTCTGTAAATATTTTTTGAATGATTAATATATTATAACAATTCTAAATATTTTGAAGTAGTGAGCTACTAATATTTGTTTGCATGCTTACGAATGTTCTAAGTGTCAAGACTTACCATATAATGTTAGGTCAAACTAAAAGTTTGTTTAGGATGCAGATTTTGAGGGAATTTGAAACTATTTTTTATTTGAAGACACTTGGAATCATCAAAATGGAATTTTAAAATGTTCTATTAGACAAGTCCTGCATAGTCACTCTCAAAACCTGCTCTGGATTTATCAATTCCCTGCTTCCAAGTAGGGCGGATGAACCAACAGAGATTTTCATATTTCTACTGATATTTTGAACAAACTGTTTCATCTCTATCATTATTTCTGCTTAAATTAGTTTTCAGATATTGTATGGATAAATTATTACTGTAAAGCACGTATTAAGTATTATCAGAAATAATAAGTCTGAACATGAAATGATAAAGCAATGAGATATGCCACATGATGACTTGTAGGCTTTTTTCTAGGAGATGTTACAGGAATTAGAAGGACTCATAGCATCAAAGAAAATGTATCAAAATCGTGATGATAAATATTGCAGAGCTATAAATTTTTAAATAGGTTATTTTAGAATCATGTGGAGGTTAGCCTTTATGAAATATATTTTGTAAATATATTGGATAGAAATTTTATTTGTTTATACAATGGTTTGAATGTTTGTGTCCTCCCAAAATTCATATGTTGAAATCTTAATGGCCAAAGTGATAGTATATATTATAAGGTGTGGTCTTTGAGAGGTGTTTAAATGATGTAGGTGAAGCCCTCATAAATGGGATTAGTACAAAAGAACGCCATAGAACTCACTAGCTCCTTCCATCATGTGAGGACACAAGGAGAAGGTGCAGACTATGGACGAGGAAGAAGGTCCTCACCAGAATGTGACCATTTCTGGTGTCTTAATCTTGGACTTTCCAGCCTCCAGAACTGTGAGAAATAAATTTATGTTGTTTTTAAGCTACCCAGTCTGTAGTACTTTGTGATAGCAGCCCAAATTGAGTAAGCCATATTATATACATATACTATAGAATCCACAGAAAATAGGCTATGCTTTGTAAACAGATTTAAGATGGTAATAAAACTATTTTTATAGGTTTTAAATAGCAAAATATATATATATATATTTAAATTTCAACTTATGCTTAATATTATGAGCCAAAGCATGGTATTTAATTACCTATTGGGATTTAGATGATCAGAAATCTTATTTTAAAATTTTTGGTCCTCTAAAAATTGCTATGGAAAGTATTTTTAATTATTTTATGATACAAGACTCTAACACCATCAAAAAAATTGGAAAGAAGATTCAGTTGTCCAATATAAGTATATTAGCAGGAATTTATTTATATGACTAAGTTATTAGGAAGCTGGGAAAAGGAATAAATAGAGGTGTAAGGTAACTTTGTAGACCCTCATAGTGATTTCAAATGAAGAAAAAGAAAGAATTAATAATTCTTTCTGAAATCCCCAGCTTCTTTTGAGATGATATCTTTAATAACTGTCTAGAGTATCCAAAGGAAACCATAAACAAGACCAAAAGACAACCATCAGAATGGGAGAAAATATTTGCAAATGAAGCAACTGACAAAGGATTAATCTCCAAAATTTATAAGCAGCTCATGCAGTCCAATAACGAAAAAACAAACAACCCAATCCGAAAATGAGCAGAAGACCTAAATAGACATTTCTCCAAAGAAGATATACAGAGTGCCAACAAACACATGAAAGAAGGCTCAATGTCATTAATCATTAGAGAAATGTAAATCAAAACTACCGTGAGATATCATCTCTCACCGGTCAGAATGGTTATCATCAAAAAATCTAGAAACAATAAATGCTGGAGAGGGTGTGGAGAAAAGGGAACGCTCTTGCACTGTTGGTGGGAATGTAAACTGATACAGCCACTATGGAGAACAGTATGGAGGGTCCTTAAAAAACTAAAAATAGAACTACCATAGGACCCAGCAACCCCATTACTGGGCATATACCCTGAGAACACCATAATTCAAAAAGAGTCATGTACAAAAATGTTCATTGCAGCTCTATATACAATAGCCTGGAGATGGAAACAACCTAAGTGTCCATCGACCGATGAATGGATAAAGATGTGGCACATTTATACAATAGAATATTACTCAGCCATAAAAAGAAATGAAATTGAGTTATTTGTAGTGAGGTGGATGGACCTAGAATCTGTCATACAGAGTAAAGTAAGTCAGAAAGAGAAAGATAAATACCGTATGCTAACACATATATATGGAGTCTAAGAAAAAAAAAAAAAGGTCATGAAGTACCTAGGGGTAAGACGGGAATAAAGACACAGACCTACTAGAGCATGGACTTGAGGATATGGGGAGGGGAACGGGTAGGCTGGGACAAAGTGAGAGAGTGGCCTGGACATATATACACTACCAACCGTAAAATAGATAGCTAGTGGGAAGCAGCAGCATAGCACAGGGAGATCAGCTAGGTGGTCTGTGACCACCTAGAGGGGTGGGATAGGGAGGGTGGGAGGGAGGGAGATGCAAGAGGGAAGAGATATGGGAACATATGCATATGTATAACTGATTCACTTTGTTATAAAGCAGAAACTAACACACTATTGTAAAGCAATTATACTCCAATAAAGATGAAAAAAAACAAAACAAAACTTTTGTAGATAGAATTTGCACCTAAGCAAAATCTATAAAAAATACAATTTATACACAATCAATTTTCTATTAAATAAAATTCTATACCTATAAATTATTTCTCAGTGGAGCTATTTTTAAAGTTTTTAAAATGAGAATATGAGGAGAAATTATACTTTGAATTTATAAAACATGCTTTTTTTTCCTGAAAATTTTTATACATGGTATTTAGTTTATCATCTTGATACTGATATTAAGCAGATAAAACAAGGAATTATTTCCCCTATTTTTATTATTTGCCAAGATCATAAACTATTATAATAACTGAAAGAGCTTGTATTATAATTAAAATGGTTAATGCCTCTCTTTGGGACCTCCTAACTTGGGTAACTGTCTATGGTGTCACTCCTTAGAAGAGGCTTAGACTTCTCTGTTCCATTGATGCCAGCAGTGGCTTTGTAACTTGCTTTGGTTAATAGAATGAGAGTTGAGGTTGACATTTCCAAAAAGAAGCTTCAGGAGCTATTGGGTGTTTCCTACACTGTCTCTCTTTTCTCCATATGACAGCGGCACTCTGAGTCACAGTATAATATAGACAGGAGTCAAGCTATGCTGCACAAGTGGGTGAGAAGTGAATCTTTGCTGCTGACAGTCACTGAGGGCTTAGGAGTCATTTGTAACATAGCAAAATTTAGCCTAATCTGGAAGATTACATCAATATTTTGAAAACATATATTATTCTAATATAATTTAATTTAATTTATAATTTTGTTTATATTGACTTTACTTATGAAACCTTAGAATTTAATTTAATTTTGTTTATATTGACTTTATTTATGAAAACAGAGAATAAAATAAAAGCCATAGAAAGTAGGTGATATTTACAAATAAGTAAAGGGAATGAGTTTGTGTTCACTGTCTACTATGACCCATTTAACCCTCACAAAAAACATGAAAGATGGGGATTATTTGGTTAATTCTTAGTAGAAGACATTAAGGCCGTTTTTAATAAAAAAAAATTCTAGTTGACTCTAAGGGTTGATGTGAATAATTACACATTACTTAAATACATAATAATAAAATTATGTTTAATTCTTAGAGCATAAATATTTTATACCTATTAAACCATAGAAAATGTCCATAAAAACAACTATGAAATCAATAATACTCAAGTTAACATTAATTTAATTTGAAAGATGCTATAGTTAAGTTGAAGTTATATCATGCTTCAGGAAATAAATATGGTATTGATTATTACAGCATAAGTTTTTTGTTTGTTTTTAGTTCAGTATGCTTAGACTATTGTGTGCAGCATATTAATTTAATTCTTCTACCTCATTTCTTCATTTGCAGGGCTGAAAAACTTTTTTTTCACTTAATGTCCTACCATTACATTATTTTCCATTGAATTTTTACAAAGGAAAAATTTCATATTAAACTTGTTAACTTTTTTCCACAAAAGTACTGATAATTAAAGCAGTACTAATTAAAGAGAAAGAAAATGAACCTCAGGGCAGTAAACAGATACTTAAAAGTGGTAATACAAGTAGTTCAGGATGCATTTATATTATTTTCTTTTAACATTGACAGTAACAAGCAGTAATAATATATAGATTTACAGTAAAAATGAGATACCTGATACCATACAGACATCAGTTGTTTCACTGAGATCTGAACTTTCAGAGCATAAGGAACGAGTGTTCCACAGGTTGAAAAATTCCAAATTAAGGCTTGGAAATGTTAAGTAACCTTTGAGTCATTCAGCTCAAAAATGGTAAAGCACAGATTTGAATCCAATTCAATTTTCTCTTTATGCTATCACAAAAGTTCTAAATATAGCATAACACTATTTAAAGTGAATAGTTCAAAACCCCACAAAACTCATGATCTGATATTAATGACTGAAAAGTAAAAATGAATAAAATTGTTGACAAAAAAATGTAGCAGGATATCAGAGAAATACAATCATGGATTCTTTTTTCTCAGAAGCTGATATCAACATAAATAATATTTTTTTTCTTTTTTTTTTTTGTGGTACATGGGCCTCTCACTGTTGTGGCCTCTCCTGTTGCGGAGCACAGGCTCCGGACGCGGAGGCTCAGCAGCCATGGCTCATGGGCTCAGCCGCTCTGCAGCATGTGGGATCTTCCTGGACCGGGGCATGAACCCATATCCCCAGCATCGGCAGGCGGACTCCCAACCACTGCGCCACCAGGGAAGCCCAATAAATAATGTTTTGTTGGAATTAGCATCAAACTGTTTTATGATTGCTTACTTATCTTTTATTTATATTGCTATTTTTTTCAAAAATAATTGGAGTTAAATAAAAGATGCAATAAAAGCAAAGAAGAACAATAAAACCAGGTAAGAGGACAGTTCATAGGACATATGGAAAATAATAACAAAATAAGAACACTTGTTTAATAGAAGTTACTGCATCTTAGCACCAAACATATCTGGCTTTATAGGCACCTAAATTACAATGACATTTTATGTTTCATGGCTTCCATTTCTGAATAAAACAAATCTATTCCTCAAAGTATAGTTAAACCCCACTGGTGTTAAATATAGCACAAATTTAATAACAGGTTTTTCAGGAAAAAGTAAACTCATTCAATGGTCCTAAAATTTACCCTATCATACAGCACAAAAATGTAGCAAATTTTTCTAAGTTACACTTAACCTACTTGGAAAAATTCACTCTGGATTTACAGGAAATTGAATTTAGTCACTCTTGATATCTCTTCCATTCTTTTCAGAATTGTGTAAATGTCATGGATGTAATGTAGTTTAAGCCTTTGAGGAGGAGCATGTTGTCTGTACGTGTGGTCACTAATGACATGCTCTGCTTTGAGCCCACCTATGCCTTAACCTTGGGTGACACTATCACTTTTAAGATGTCATTGTCTGTGGTCCACCCTCCCCAGGTCTAGCACACAGTTATTCTCTCTCAAGTGGGTCACCTCAGTTGGTACTATGCGGGAGCTAGCACAAGTCCTCTTTTTCATAGAACATATAAAACTCAGTTTCACTCAGAAAGTTTTAAAAAAGTTCTTCAGATACCCCTCTGTGCTTTCAGCTTCTACCAACCACATGGAAATTATTCTCTATATCTTCTCTGGATTAATGATGAATATTTTCCCATTGAAACTCTACTATAAACACAATAATCCTGGGAGTTGAAAAAAAACAGATGCTAGTAACATTCATTTTATTCTTAGTAATTTACCTTGTTAGGTATACGTTTTTTAAAGGGCTAAGTCTTAAGAATACTCCAAGTTAGGCTCTGTTGATTTATTATTGTTGTTAAATTTGGTGATATATTGTGTTACTACATGTTCAATTTAAGCCATTATGTTTTAATTATCAAATACAGATAACATGGAAAAATGAAATTAACTCTTTCCAAAATTAGGGAACTAATTATGGTCTAAAATGTATTCATTTGTCTTATGCTTGAACTCTCCCTCTCCTCTTTCTCTTTCTCTCTTCAATATGGTAAAGTATACATAACACTTAACATTTTAACCATTTACAGTTGTACAGTTCAGTGGCTTTAAGTACATTCACATTGCTCTGTAATAATCACCACAATCTATTTCCAAAAGGTTTTCATCATCCCAAACTGAAACTCTGTACCCACTAAACAATAACTCCCCATTCCACTCACCCCTGAGCTCCAGATAAACCACTAACCTACCTTCTGTCTCTATGAATTTAAGATAAAATTTGACTATTCTTGGTATCTGATATAAGTGGAATCATACAATATTTGCCATTTCTTGTCTAACTTATTTCACTTAGCATAATGTCTTCAACTTTCATCCATGTTGTAGCATGTAACAGATCCTCACTCTCTCTTACAGAACTTTTCTTTATCTGGATACCATGAGCATGTTTAGCAACAAAACTCAGAAAGGCTCTGCAAATAATAAGCTTAGTGGACGTAAATTAAAGTGTATCTTTTTGTCATGAGAAAGAGAGAAACTGCGACAGATAAAAAGAGAGAGCGAAAAAAAGCAAAAGAAATTGAAATTGGGGGGGCTAAAAGAGAAAATGCAGAAGCTGCTAGTACAGAACTTGCATTTTTTTTCCATTTGCACTGGAAAATTAATTTGAACACTTTTCAGCACCTCTTCATTTCAGGTTCACATTAGACACAGAGCTTTTCAGATTTATTGCTTGGTTTGAAAATGGACAGAAACTGTAACAGCCTCCCTATCCAACCTCCTTTCCCCAAATTTTATGAAAACCAACAGGTTTTTCTATTAAAAACCTTGTCATGGGAATCATGTAAGAAGATGTCATTGTTATAAAATGAGCAGTGAGGAAGAAGACTGCCAAGTTAAATGCAAAGGGTAAAATCTGTCTGCATATTCCCACATCCTTACACATGTATTTCAGTGTGAATTGCCTGTGAGTGTCTGATGACAGAACTTGACCCACCAGACAATCATTCTGAGAAGGACTTGGCTCTCCAGAAATTTCATTTATATTTCCCAGATGATTACATCTTTTATCAAAGGCACCAGCTGAGAAATGGGCAAGCTCAGCATCAGAAAAGTAGTCCAGCTATGATGACCAGTGTCACCTACAAACACTATGGGAAAGGGAAGGACAGCAAGGCAGTTGTTGGGGTTGGATTCTCAAGAATAACATTAAAGGCTTCCCTGGTGGTGCAGTGGTTGAGAGTCCGCCCACTGATGCAGGGGACACGGGTGCGTGCCCCGGTCCGGGAAGATCCCACATGCCACGAAGCGGCTGGTCCCGTGAGCCATGGCCACTGAGCCTGTGCATCCAGTGCCTGTGCTCCACAATGGGAGAGGCCACAACAGTGAGAGGCCCGTGTATCGCAAAAAAAATAAATAAATAAAATAAATTTTAAGCTCTGAAAGAAAAAGCTTCCTGATAGCTAGCCACTTTCACATTTATGAAGTGTTACAAAAGCGTAGGACAAGATGGCAGTGTAGAAAGATCCTGGGCTCAACTCCTCCCACGGGCACACCAAAATTACAAATACATATAGAGCAACTATCTCTGACAATGACTTGAAGTCTACCAGAAAATATTTTCCACAAATAAAAATAAAAAGGAAATGCCACATTAAGATGGGCTTGGGGGGTGGAGACTTGGTCTGGTCAAGAACCACACTCCCAGTACTGTGATCTATAGGCAGGAGGAAAATCACAGCCTTGAAGGTTTCCCCTGAGGACTGAGAGATTCAAATCCCATATCAGACTCCCCAGGCCAGGGGATCTGCACTGGAAAAATGAGCTCCCATAATATCTGGCTTTGAAAGCCATTGGGGTTTACATCCATGACAGCTGAAAGGCTATAGGAAACCTAGACTCCGCTCTTAAAGGGCATGTGCAAAAACTCACTCTCTCTGAATCCCAGTACAGAGGCAACATTCTGAAAAGTGCTTGGGTCATACATAAAGGAGATTCACTGGATAATTTTAGAGTATATGCCCAAGGTGTAGGGATCTGTTGAAATTTACTCTGGATACAGAGAAGCTGGTAGGTGCCAGTTTTCATTTGTTTGTTTTGATTGTTTGTTTGCTTGTGGCTCACCTTTTACCTAGCTGATTTAGTGCTGGAAGCGTTGCCATTTTTGACTCTACTTACTCACACTACTGGTGGTCAGCAGAGACCCTCCAAAGCATCCCACGCCCCACTAGACCTGGTGGATGCCCTTCAAATACACTGGCAATCCCTCAAAGCACCTTACACCCTGTAGGCCAGCACCACACACAAAAGCACTCATAAGAATTTTGACCAGGCCTTATAGTCAGCTGCATCAGAGGATAGCCATACACACCAGGGTTCTTGCATAAGCATGGCCCAGCCAAAACAGTAGAACACAAGCAGTACACACAGGAGCTACTCCTGGAGCACCTGGCTCTGGTGACCAGGGTGAGCCACACTACTGGGCTCAAATGACACCTTCTAAACTAGGTCACTCTTTCAAGACCAGGAGACATAGCTAATGTACTTAATGCATAGAAGAAAACACAGAGAGTTAGGCAAAATAAGGAGACAAAGGAATAAGTTCCAAAGAAAAGAACGTGACAAAACCTCTGAAAAAGAATTAAATGAAACATAGATAAACAAACTTTCAGATAAAGAGTTCAAAGTAATGGTCATAAAGATACTCACTGAACTCAGTAGAAGAATGGAGGAACACAATAAGAATGTCAACAAAGAGATAGAAAATATAATCAGAGTTGAGAATACAATAATGGAAATGAAAAATGCACTAGATGAAATGAGTGGCAGATTATATTATACAGAAGAAAGGATTAGCAATCTGGAAGACAGCCTAGTGGAAATCATTCAATGAGAATAGCAAAACAAACAAACAAAAACAAACAAAAAAAAGAAAAGAAAAAGAAACCAAGAAAATGAGGGAATAGTTTAAGAGACCTTTGTGACAGTACCTAGTGAACTAACATTAACATTATAGGAGTTCCAGAAGGATAAGAAAGAGAGAGAAAACCTGTTTGAAGAAATAATGGCTGAAAATATTCCTAACCTGGTGAAGCAAACAGACATCCAAGTCCAGGAAGCATACAGCCCCAAACAAGTTGAACCCAAAGAGATCCAAACAAAGGCCAAAGAAACATAATTAAAATGTCAAAAGTTATGTCAATCCCAAACTCCCTTACTATCTCTTCCCCTAACCCTTCCCCCTTGGTAACCGTAAGTTCATTCTCTAAGTCTATGAGTCTCTTTCTGTTTTGTAAATGAGTTCATTTGTAGCATTTCTTTTTAGATTCCTCATATAAGGGATATCATACGATATGTCTCTCTGTCTGACTTACTTCACTCAGTATGACAATCTCTAGGTCCAGCCATGTTGCTGCAAATGTCATTATTTCATTCTTTTTAATGGCTGAGTAATATTCCATTGTATATATGTACCAGAGTACACACTGCTATATTTAAGATGGATAACAAACAAGGACCTAATGTATAGCACAGGGAACTCTGCTCAGTTTTATGTGACAGCCTGGATGGGAGGGGAGTTTGGGGGAGAATGGATACATATATATGTATTGCTGAGTCGCTTTGCTGTGCACCTGAAACTACCACAAAATTGTTAATGAGCTATACCCCAGTATAAAACAAAAAGTTAAAAATAAATAAATAAAATGTCAAAAGTTATAGAGATAATCTTAAAAGCAGTAAAATATGAAAAACTAAAGGAATGAATCATTTTACTGTGCTTCACTTTTTTATGCATTATAGATACTGAATTTTTTACCAATTGAAATTTTCTGGCAACCCTGCATTAAACAAGTCTACCATCACTGTTTTTCCAACTGCATTTGCTTACTTTATGTTTCTGTGTCACAACTTAATAATTCTCACAATATTTCAAACTGTTTCACTACCATATTTTTTATGGTGATCTGTGATCAGTGAAATTTGATGATACTACTAAGACTCACTGAAGGATCAGATGATGATTAGCAATTTTTAGCAGTAAATTATTTTTAATTAAAGTATGTACATTGTTTTTTTAGACATAATGCTATTGCATATTTAGACTACAGTATAGTATAAACATAACTTTTATATGCACTGGAAAATCAAAAAAAATTATGTGACACTTTATTGTGATATTCAATTGATTGTGGTGGTCTGGAACTGAAATCTCAATATCTCTGAGGTATGCCTGTAGTTACATTTAGGGGAGTGCCCATAAGACTATCAGCTGACTTTTCAACAGAAATTTTCTAGGCCAGAAATGAGTGGTACAACATAGTCAAAGTACTGAAAGAAAAAAATTACAATCAGGAGTATTCTATTCAGTAAGGTCATCATTTAGAACTGAAGGAGAGATAAAAAGTTTCTCCAATAAGCAAAAGCTGAAGATGTTCACCACCACTAAAGAGACTTCACAAGAAATGGTTGAAGAATTTATTTAAACAGAAAATACGTAACTAGAAATATAAAAATTGTGAAAGAAAAACCTCACCGGCAAAGGCAAAATATAGCAAACATAGTGGATCAACCATCTATATAGCTGGTATGAAGGTTAAAAGACAAAACTAGTAAAATCATATGTATCTACATTAATTAGCTAAGGAATACGCAAAGTAAACATGTAAAAAATGACATTGAAAACATAAAAGTGGTGAAGGGAAAGTAAAAATCTAGTGCTTTTAAAATGGATTCAAACATAAGCAGCCATCAAATTAAAATATACTGCTATACACATAGGTCATTATAATCTCATGGTAACCAAAAACCAGTAATAGATACACACACACAAAAAAAGAGAAAGGAATGCAAAGATAATTCTAATAAAAATCACCAAATCACAAGGGAAGAGAACAAAAGAGGAATAAAGGGGAAAAAAAGAACTACATAAACCATCCCCAAACAATTAATAAAATGTCAATAACTATATACTTATCAATAATTACTTTAAATGTAAAGGGACTAAATGATTCAATCAAAAGATAGAGTGGCTACATGGATAAAAAAAGAAGACCCATATATATGCTGCCCACAAAAGAACCATTTCAGATCTAAAGACACACATACACTAAAAGTGAGAGAATGGAAAAAATGTGTTCCATGCAAATGGAAACAAAAGAGAAAGTGGAGCAGCAATACTTAGACAAAATAGCTTTTAAAACAAAGACTGTAATAAACAAAGAAGGACATTACATAATGATCAAAGGGTTGATCCAACAAGAAGATATAATACTTGTAAACATACATGCACCCAACATAGAACTTTTAAGTCCATAAAGCAAATATTAAGAGACTTAAATTGCAGTAGCACAATAATAGTAGGTAATTTTAACATGCCATTTACATTAATGAACAAGACAGAAAAATCAGTAAGGAAACATTGGGCCTTAAATGACACATTAGACGGATGGACTTTACATATATATATATATATATATATATGGAACATTCCATCCAAAAGCAGCAGAATACACATTCTTTTCAAGTGCACATAGAACATTCTCCAGGTTCACATTCTGGAGAGCATAGCTCATATACTCATATGATCACATGCTCGGCCACAAAAAAGTCTCAGTAAATTTAAGAAAATTGAAATCATATCAAGCATCGTTTCCGACCAATGCTATGAAACTAGAAATCAACTACAAGGAAACAGCTACAAAAAAACACAAGCACATGGAGGGTAAACAACATGATACTAAACAAGCAATGAGACATTGAAGAAATCAAAGAGGATATAAAAAAAAAAAAACTTGTAGATAAGTGAAAATGGAAACACAATGTACCAAAATCTTTAGGATGCAACAAAAGCTGTTCAAGAGGGAAGTTTAGAGTGATAAAGGCCTGCCTCAGGAAACAAGAAAAGTCTCAAAAAATAATCTAATCTTACACCATATTACCCATCTATAATGAGATGATGTTCACTAAATGTATTGTAATCATTTCATGATGTATGTAATTCAAATCATTATGCTGTACACCTTAAATTTATACAGTGGTTTATGTCAGTTATATCTCAATAAAACCAGAAGAGAAAAACAGATGAATGGACAAACATGTTGCTATATACACATGCACGGGATTCAGCCATAAAAATGAATGGAGTACATGCTACAACTTGGATGAACCTTGAAAACACTATGCTGAGTGAAAGAAGCCAGATACAAAAAGTAACATATTGTATGATTCCACATATAGAAAATAATAAGTTAATTCACAGAAACAGAAAACAAATTAGTGATTGCTAGAGGATAGGAGGAAGGGGAGAATGGGGTATGACTATTTGGTAAATATGAGGTTTCCTTTAGGGGTGTTGAATATAATTTAGAACTGAATGAAATTTGTGTTGCATAATATTATGAATGTACTAAACTCCACTGAATTGCTCTCGTTAAAATAGTTAATTTTATGTTATGTGATTTTCACTTCAATAAAAAATTAAAATATTAATTATAAAAAGTGCTAAAGAGAACTGCATCAAAAATAACAAATTATCTTAATATAACTAAGTTTTTAGGTTTAGTCTTAAATAAGATAATAAAGTAAATTCCGATGTCAAAGGAAAAACTGTTAAATGAACCTCTTATTCTATCTCATATGATTATTTCTTTTCCTTTACAGCATCCTTTAGAGAACTTCTCACAGTATTAATATACTTATTCATGTCCTTGTTTCTATAATTTTTGTATCTCCCATCAAAGAGATCCAGAAGATCCATAAAAGGAATGACTGTTTACTCCTGATTACTTTGCTTGACACAGATCAGTGCTCAATAAATACTAGCAAATTATAAGAATGGTTTTCATTTTTTATATTTCAGAAGATAATCATTTTTTTTTGATATTCATCCATTTTCAACCTTTAGCTAATGCTTACTGAAGGCCTCTCTATATACCATTCCCATGCTTAGTTATGGACAAATGTCTGTAAACAAGAGATCTTACCTTCAAAGAACCTAAAATCTACAGCAGGAAACAAACAGAAGGACAATGTCAAATAATGAGATAATGTTCTCAAAAAGAGATGTGAAAGATGTGTAATAATAAAAAAAAAAGCTTCAATTCTCCATCTAAAAACTTTAGACATGTGTTTGATTAATATTTCTTTTAATAATAATCCCTATGGGAAGAGTAAAAAAGTATTAATTTTATGGTAAAAAGATAAACCTTGGTGTAATGGGAAAAGAAAAAGATTTTCACTTCTCAATAAAGGTATTCCATTTCAGTCATGAAGACTAGCCTGAGGCACCAGGTCAATTAGTATGATAACTTGGTACATAAAGAGTTAGGCATAACAAGTGAACTTTAATTTAGTAATCTCATATTAATCATTGAGGGTCCGGAAGAGAGCAACACAATAATTAAAAACAAAAAAGAAATATAGCATTTATGAGGGGAACTGGAGGAACTAATGAAATATAGCCTAGAGAAGAGTAAGATGATATTTAATTTTGCTTGAAGGGATATAGTTGAGGAATGATATGAGGAGTCAAAGAACTAGTGCAAATACTGACTTAAATATGTGTCAATAATCAGCAATACATATGCAAGTAAGGCATTTGGACACTTATGTTTACTTGAACTATTTTCCCCATAGAATTATATGTTTTTGGCTCTGGACTTATGGGCAAGAAATAACTTACATTAGCTATACCTGAGTGAGAATTTTTTGTGGTTTTTTTTTTTGTATTTTTGTGGAGTAATTTCTTGTTTTTTGAGTTGTGCTTTTTGGGTACAACTTGGAGTTATAAAATAACTTATGTACATGTGTCTCTTCTTGAAAGTAATAAGCAATTAATATTCTTTGATTAATCAGAGATACTTATTAAGTATACTGTTTTAAACAAACCTAAACAACTGTAGCAAATATCATTGATCATTTAATATGTCCACTGAAAATGAGACTACCAATTCCTGTCCACTGGACCCCTTTTCCAAAATTTATAAAACCATTTAACTCATGTAAATTACAGCTGTGGACCACAGTCCATGATTTAGACTACTATTTCTGCAACTTATTGAATATTTACATTAAAAAATTTAAATACAGTTTAAAAATTAATGAGTCACTACTTCAGATATTTTGAAGTGCAATTTTATTCTAATTTTTGTAGTGTTTTTATTTGCTTTAGATATTTTTATGTTAGAAGGGATTTCTACTCTGACTTACAATTCTACTTCAATTCATAATTATTTCATTATTTTATTTCAAGTAGAATGAAATAATTTTTAAAATTACCCATTTGATAAACCAAAACCAAAAGAAAAAAACAAAATCCCTATCCTGAGAATAAATTTGAGTGAAGTATATAAATTGTAATCATTATTATCATTTTTTATTTCAAACTACTAAAGGATTCAAATATTTTAAATATGAAATTGAAATCTGATAAAGGCATTAGAAAGTGATTTATCAGATTATTCTTTTTCCAGTTCTATATTCAAGTTAGCATTAAGTATTTATTATTTTCCTGTTTCAATGCTATTCTGTTTTGTATGGTCTCTATCTGTAAGTACCTTAAAATAAAAGAGAGAGGGAGACACATATATAAAACATTTATAAAATAATATTTCAGTATATAAGCAAGTACATAACTGTAAATTACAGACCATAAGTATCCCCCAAATTTCTACTTTTTACTTGATCTTCCATAATAGTGCTAAGTGGCTACCTCACCTCTCAGGACGTGTGGGGAGTGGCTCAGCCAATCCTGGTGGAATGGCTCCCTATCTCATCATCACTTTCTTTATTCTCTGGAAGTTCTTAAATTAAAGCCACTTTCCTGTAACTAGTGGTTAAGTCAGATTTGTGTAAACACCTAATCTCACAGACATCAGGAACCACTTGTGTGCTGAGGCCAGTTCATGTCCCATGAGAGCCAAATGTGTGCCAATGTGTGCACCTCTTCCAAACTGCATGAACAATGACATCACGTTAGGAGCTTGAAATTGGCTAAGATGAGAATATTACACCATGAAAATTTGTGAATGCTACAAATCAAGGGATTTTGTTTCTTTGTTTTGCTTTTTTTTTCTTTTTGGTGGGGAGTAGTTTGCTAAACATTGATTAACACACCATTGTGTACAACTATGCATTTTTCCATACACCTTCCGATTGGTTTTTAGCTCCAGTTTTTATGGCTCAACCAGAAGAATGTCTATAGAGTACATATACTGCTTAAGGCTACTGGGCTAGAAAGCATGAATATGAAAATTCACAATCTCTTCTTGTTAGTGTACGTATAAGGTCTACAAACTATGAAATCTGATGTGCCCAGTCTCACAGGATGTTTTTTGTTTTTTTTTTTAAATGCCTAGGTGTTCCAATATAGGAAAGAAATCAAGGTTGAGCCATAGCAACTCCTTGGCTCTAGAACAGAAATCTTCTGTTCTAGAACAAGTTGTTGAGTAACAACTTCAGGGACAACTCTGTGAGTTGCTCTTCATAAACTGTTTACACAATAATATTAATAAATCTGATAGTCTTACATATCCAGCTAGAAGTTCCATGAATCATTTTGTAAATATGCAATTGATAGGGACTGAGCAGAATAATTAAATATTATAGTTAGTTTAGAAATCCCACTAGGTGATTAAAGACAGAAAGGGAATTTTAACAGAGTTTGGGAGATTGTGGTAAGCTAATGACCAATCAAGGAAAGAATTCAGTAACCTAGCAACAATCTACTCTACCTTGAAGGAAGACCAGGCACATTCAAGCGGCAGCCATACTCAAGCCAAAAATCCTGATAGTTAAAACACAAGACAATAGTTATGTGGTCTGAATCTCGTTACATGAAGTAAGGGAGTTAATGGTTCTTGACGAGTAACATTTCTGCATGTAGCCAAGACAGGCATATAAGTGAAAGGGGAAAGAAACTAGGTGATAGGGGACATTATACTGAAACTTGAGATGAATTACAGTATTTTAGTATGTTACCACCCTTTTGCTAATATACATATGATTTATGATTTAAATAGTGTCAACACAGTCCTGGTTAGACCATATAGGGTCAAAGGAGAAACTAATGATGTAAGCCTTTATGTCTAACCAAGAATGTGAAAGAAGGTGGTCTTTTCCCCTCCCCACTTTTTCTTTGATCATACAAATGCCACCCTCTTTGTTCTCTGGGCTGTGTTCTGTTGCCGGCCCACTTGTATCTCTCACAAGCATACTATGGTAATAAATGCACTCTCTGCCTATGCCTTTGCCTCATCCTGAATTCTTTCTGTGAAGAGAAAAAAGACCCTGGGCTTTAGTAAGTCCTGACACCAGGTGAGCAGTTTTAATTAGAAGACAGTGGGTTTGAGTCCCCTCCTAAGCCAGGGATTCTGGGTTCAAGTCCAAATCTGAGTTAAGTCCCATCTGAGAAGGAGTGTGGTTTCACAATAGCAGTGTTTTTACAGAAGGAAATCATTAAAGAAAAAAGAGCTTGAATGAAGGGCCTTGAACTCCCAGATTTTCCAAGGATTTCCTCATCATAGGTTTGGGGTGACCTCAACAAAGTTATGGCACCTTTATTCTGGACCATTTCATCAGCAAAAGCTTCTACTGATAGTAGGTATATCATTCATTCATTCACTCATTCATTCATTTTTCATAATTATTGAGTTCCCATTATGTGGCAGGCAGTGTGCCTGTCAATTTCTCTCCCTTATTGAAATTACAGTGTAGTAGTGAAACTGACAATAAGCAGTTACAAATCAGTTCAGGTAAAGGTGTTTCAGATGAGAGAAAATGGCCTTTTAGAGAACTGAAAGTTCAGTAGGCAGGAGGTTTTTGTAGGAACAAAATTCTTATAAAATCACATGCAAATTTTTAAAAACAGATCTAGATTAATTTAAGGAAAATTGGAAGGTATTAAAATAGTTTTACTTATTTATTTTTATTTTGTGCATGAGTACAGAATTGATCAAATTTTATTTTAGAAAGAACTAGAATTTAAAAGAAAAAAATACTATATATTTCAACAATAGACTTAACCTTATTTTTTTAGTAAATTATAATATTTGGAGCAATACAAATTCCTGATGGGAGCAAAATCAAATCTCATTGACAAGAATATGAACAAACTTATAAGAACTAGCTTATCTGGAACACAAAATTAGAAATTTATCATGGCAAGAGCAAACTGTCACTCTGCCAAAGACTGCATCATTGCACCCGGTTATGGAAGGTAGTGTTTTGATGTGGGAATTCATTCCACTCTTTATTTCACTGTTCTTATCTTAACAGAAGTAAATATTTGAAAAAGGATTTCTGACATACTCATCCATTCTAAATGGTAAGTGTCCCCACCCTACCCCACAAAACTACAACACAAAGGAGAAATATATGCTGGGCTTAAAGTCATACAGTAGTTGCGCAGCACTTACCTATGGTGTATTGAGCTGTTGAAAATACTTTACGCTTTCTTCTATTTACTTGAGGAGCCCAATGGAACGTTCTTTTTTTTTTTTAACATCTTTATTGCAGTATAATTGCTTTACAATGGTGTGTTAGTTTCTGATTTATAACAAAGTGAATCAGTTATACATATACATTTGTTTCCATATCTCTTCCCTCGTGCGTCTCCCTCCCTCCCACCATCCTTATCCCAACCCTCTAGGTGGTCACAAAGCACTGAGTTGATCTCCCTGTGCTATGCGGCTGCTTCCCACTAGCTATCTATTTTATGTTTGGCAGTGTATATATGTTCATGCCACTATCTCACTTTGTCACAGCTTACCCTTCTCCCTCCCCATATCCTCAATTCCATTCTCTAGTAGGTCCCTGTCTTTATTCCTGTCTTAACCCTAGGTTCTTCGTGACATTTTTTTTTCTTAGGTTCCATATATATGTGATAGCATATGGTATTTGCCTTTCTCTTATTGACTTACTTCACTCTGTATGACAGACTCTAGGCCCATCCACCTCACTACAAATAACTCAATTTCATTTCCTTTTATGGTTGAGTAATATTCCCTTGAATATATGTGCCACATCTTCTTTATCAATTCATCTGATGATGGACACGTAGGTTGTGTCCATCTCCTGGCTATTGTAAATAGAGATGCAATGAACATTTTGGTACATGACACTTTTTGAATTATGGTTTTCTCAGGATATATGCCCAGGAGTGGGATTGCTGGGTCCTATGGTAGTTCTATTTTTAGTTTTTTAAGGAACCTTGATACTGTTCTCCATAGTAGCTGTACCAATTCACATTCCCACCAGCAGTGCAAGAGTGTTCCCTTTTCTCCACACCCTCTCCAGCATTTATTGTTTCTAGAGTTTCTGATGATGGCCATTCTGACTGGTGTGAGATGATATCTCATTGTAGTTTTGATTTGCATTTCTCTAATGATTAATGATGTTGAGCATTCTTTCATGTGTTTGTTGGCACTCTGTATATCTTCTTTGGAGAAATGTCTATTTAGGTCTCGTGCCCATTTTTAGATTGGGTTGTTTATTTTTTGGTATTGAGCTGCATGAGCTGCTTGTAAATTTTGGAGATTAATCCATTGCCAGTTGCTTCATTTGCAAATATTTTCTCCCATTCTGAGGGTTGTCATTTCATCTTGTTAATGGTTTCCTTTGGTGTGCAAAAGCTTTTAAGTTTCATTAGGTCTCATTTGTTTATTTTTGTTTTTGTTTCAATTACTCTTGGAGGTGGATCAAAAAGTATATTGCTGTGATTTATGTCATAGAGTGTTCTGCCTATGTTTTCCTCTAAGAGTTTGATACTTTCTGGCCTTACATTTAGGTCTTTAATACATTTTGAGCCTATTTTTGTGTATATTGTTAGGGAGTGATCTCATCTCACACTTTGACATGTACCTGTCCAGTTCTCCCAGAACCACTTATTGAAGAGGCTGTCCTTTCTCCCCTGTACATTCCTGCCTCCTTTATCAAAGATAAGGTGACCATATGTTCATGGGTTTATCTCTGTGCTTTCTATCCTGTTCTATTTACCTATAATTCTGTTTTTGTGCCAGTACCATAGTGTCCTGATTACTGTAGCTTTGTAGTATAGTCTAAAGTCAGGGAGCCTGATTCCTCCAACTCCGTTTTTCTTTCTCAAGATTGCTTTGGCTATTCGGGGTCTTTTGTGTTTCCATCCAAATTGTGAAATTTTTTTTCTACTTCTGTGAAAAATGGCAGTGGTAGTTTGATAGGGATTACATTGAATCTGTAGATTGCTTTGGGTAGTAGATTCATTTTCACAATATTTATTCTTCCTATCCAAGAACATGGTATATCTCTCCATCCCTTTGTATCATTTTTAATTTCTTTCATCAGTGTCTTATAACTTTCTGCATACAGGTCTTTTGTCTCCTTAGGTAGGTTTATTCCTATATATTTTATTCTTCTTGTTGCAATGGTAAATGGGAGTGTTTTCTACATTTCACTTTCAGAGTTTTCATCATTAGTGTATAGGAATGCCAGACATTTCTGTGCATTATTTTGTATCCTGCTACTTTACCAAATTCATTGATTAGCTCTAGTAGTTTTCTGGTAGCATCTTTAGGATCCTCTATGTATAGTATCATGTCTTCTGAAAACAGTGACAGCTTTACTCCTACTTTTCCAATTTGGATTCCTTTTATTTCCTTTTCTTCTCTGATTGCTGTAGCTAAAACTTCCAAAACTGTTGAATAATAGTTGTGAGAGTGGGCAACCTTGTCTTATTCCTGATCTTAGTGGAAATGCTTTCAGCTTTTCACCACTGAGGACGATGTTGGCTGTGGGTTTGTCATATATGGCCTTTATTATGCTGAGGAAAGTTCCCTCTATGGCTACTTTCTGGAGGGTTTTTATCATAAATTGGTGTTGAATTTTGTCAAAAGTTTTCTCTGCATCTATTGAGATGACCATATGTTTTTTCTCCTTCAATTTGTTAATATGGTGTATCACATTGATTGATTTGCATATATTGAAGAATCCTTGCAATCCTGGAATAAACCCCACCCGATCATGGTGTATGACCCTCTTAATGTGCTTTTGGATTCTGTTTGCTAGTATTTTGTTGAGGATTTTTGCATCTATGTTCATCAGTGATATTGGCCGGTAGTTTTCTTTCTTTGTTACATCCTTGTCTGGTTTTTGTATCAGGGTGACGGTGGCCTCGTAGAATCAGTTTGGGGGTGTTCCTCTCTCTGCTATATTTGGGAAGAGTTTGAGAAGGACAGGTATTAGCTCTTCTCTAAATGTTTGATAGAATTCTCCTGTGAAGTCATCTGGTCCTGGGGTTTTGTTTGTTGGAAAATTTTTAATCACAGTTTCAATTTCAGTGCTTGTGATTGGTCTGTTCATATTTTCTATTTCTTCCTGATTCAGTCTTGGCAGGTTGTGCATTTCTAAGAATTTGTCCATTTCTTCCAGGTTGTCCATTTTATTGGCATAGAGTTGCTTGTAGTTATCTCTCATGATCTTTGGTGTTTCTGCAGTGTCAGCTGTTAGTTCTCCTTTTTCATTTCTAATTCTATTGATTTGAGTCTTCTCCCTTCTTTTCTTCATGAATCTGGCTAATGGTTTATCAATTTTGTTTACCTTCTCAAAGAACCATCTTTTAGTTTTATTGACCTTTGCTTTCGTTTCCTTCATTTCTTTCTCATTTATTTCTGATCTGATCTTTATGATTTCTTTCCTTGTGCTAACTTTGGGTTTTTTTGTTCTTCTTTCTCTCATTGCTTTAGGTGCAAGATTAGGTTGCTTATTCGAGATGTTTCCTGTTTCTTAAGGTAGGATTGTATTGCTATAAACTTCCCTCTTAGAACTGCTTTTGCTGCATCCCATAGGTTTTGGGTTGTCCTGTCTCCATTGTCATTTGTTTCTAGGTATTTTTTGATTTCCTCTTTGATTTCTTCAGTGATCACTTCAATATTAAGTAGTGCATTGTTTAGCCTCCATGTTTTTGTATTTTTTACAGATCTTTTCTTGTAATTGATATCTAGTCTCATAGCATTGTGGTCACAAAATATACTTGATACAATTTCAATTTTATTAAATTTACCAAGGCTTGATTTGTGAACCAAGATATGATCTATCTTGCAGAATGTTCCATGAGCACTTGAAAAGTATGTGTATTCTGTTGTTTTTGGATGGAATGTCCTACAAATATCCATTAAGTCCATCTTGTTTAATGTGTCATTTAAAGCTGGTGTTTCCTTATTTATTTTCAATTTGGATGATCTGTCCATTGGTGAAAGTAGGGTGTTAAAGTCCCCTACTATGATTGTGTTACTGTCGATTTCCCCTTTTATGGCTGTTAGTATTTGCCTTATGTATTGAGGTGCTCCTATGTTGGGTGCATAAATATTTACAATTGTTATAACTTTTCTTGGATTGATCCCTTGATCATTATGTGGTGTCCTTCTTTGTCTCTTGTAATAGTCTTTGTTTTAAAGTCTATTTTGTCTGATATGAGAATTGCTACTCCTGCTTTCTTTTGATTTCCATTTGCATGGAATATCTTTTTCCATCCCCTCACTTTCAGTCTGTATGTGTCCCTAGGTCTGATGTTGGTCTCTTTTAGACAACATATATATGGGTCTTGTTTTTGTATCCATTCGGCCAGTCCATGTCTTTTGGTTGGAGCATTTAAACCATTTGCATTTAAGGTAGTTATCGATATCCATGTTCCTATTACCATTTTCTTAATTGTTTTGCATTTGTTATTGTAGGTCATTTCCTTCTCTTGTGTTTCCTGCCTAGAGAAGTTCCTTTGGCATTTGCTGTAAAGCTGGTTTGGTGGTGCTGAACTCTCTCAGCTTTTGCTTGTCTGTAAAGTTTTTAATTTCTCCATCAAATCTGAATGAGATCCTTGCTGGTTAGAGTAATCTTGGTTGTAGGTTTTTCTCCTTCATCACTTTAAATATGTCCTGCCAGTCCCTTCTGGCTTGCAGAGTTTCTGCTGAAAGATTAGCTGTTAACCTTATGGGGATTCCTTTGTGTGTTATTTGTTGTTTTCTTCCCTTGCTGCTTTTAATATGTTTTTTTGGTATTTAATTTTTGACACTTTGATTAATATATGTCTTAGCATGTTTCTCCTTGGATTTACCCTGTATGGGACTCTCTGTGCTTCCTGGACTTGATTAACTATTTCCTTTCCCATATTAAGGAAGTTTTCAACTATAATCTCTTCAAATATTTTCTCAGTCCCTTTCTTTTTCTCTTCTTTTTCTGGAACCCCTATGATTCGAATTTTGGTGCATTTAATGTTGTCCCAGAGGTCTCTGAGACTCTTCTCAGTTTTTTTCATTATTTTTTCTTTATTCTGCTCTGCCATAGTTATTTCCACTATTTTATCTTCCAGGTCAGTTATCCCTTCTTCTGCCTCAGTTATTCTGCTATTGATCCCTTCTAGGGTATTTTTAATTTCATTTATTGTGTTGTTCATCATTACTTGTTTCATCTTTAGTTCTTCTAGGTCCTTGTTAAATGTTTCTTGCATTTTGTCTATTCTATTTCCAAGATTTTGGATCATCTTTACTGTCATTATTCTGAATTCTTTTTTCAGGTAGACTGCCTATTTCCTCTTCATTTGTTAAGTCTGGTGGGTTTTTAACTTGCTACTTCATCTGCTGTGTATTTTTCTGTCTTCTCATTTTGCTTTTCTTACTGTGCTTGGGGTCTCCTTTTCACAGGCTGCAGGTTTGTAGTTCCCATTGTTTTTGGTGTCTGTCCCCAGTGGCTAAAGTTGGTTCAGTGGGCTGTGTAGGCTTCCTTTTGGAGGGGACTAGTGCCTGTGTTCTGGTGGATGAGGCTGGATCTTGTCTTTCTGGTGTGCAGGTACACGTCTGGTGGTGTGTTTTGGGGTGTCTGTGGACTTATTATGATTTTAGGCAGCCTCTCTGCTAGTGGGTGGGATTATGTTCCTGTCTTGCTAGTTGTTTGGCATAGGTGTCCAACACTCTAGCTTTCTGGCTGTTGAGTGAAGCTGGGTGTTGGTGTTGAGATGGAGAACCCTTTGAGATTTTTGCCATTTGATATTATGTGGAGCTTGGAGGTCTCTTGTGGACCAGCATGCTGAAGTTGGGTCTCCCACCTCAGAGGCACAGCACTGATTCCTGGCTGCAGCACCAAGAGACTTTCTTCCACATGGCTCAGAATAAAAGGTAGAAAAAGTAGAAAGGAAGGAAGGAAGAAAGAAAGAAAGAAAGAAAGAAAGAGAAAGAAGGAAAGAAAGAAAGAAAAAGAAAGAAAGAAAAAGGATAAAAGAAAAGAAAATAAGATAAAATAAAGTTATTAAAATTAAAAATAATTAATATGAAAAAATTTTTTTAAAAAGTTAAAAAAAAAAAAAAGGACCGATAGAACCCTAGGACAAATGGTGAAAGCAAAGCTATACAGACAAAATCTCACACAGAAGCATACACATACAGACTCACAAAAATAGGAAAAGGAGAAAAAATAATAAATCTTGCTCTCAAAGTCCACCTCCTCAATTTGGGATGATTCATTGTGTATTCAGGTATTCCACAGATGCAGGGTACATCCAGTTCATTGTGGAGATTTAATCTGCTGCTCCTGAGGCTGCTGGGAGAGATTTCCCTTTCTCTTCTTTGTTTGCATAGCTCCCGGGGCTCAGCTTTGGATTTGGCCCCGCCTCTGAGTGTCGGTCGCTGGAGGGTATCTGTTCTTCGCTCAGACAGGACCGGGTTAAAGGAGTCGCTGATTCTGGGGCTCTGGCTCACTCAAGCCAGGGGGAGAGACGGGTACGGAGTGCGGGTCGAGCCTGCGGCGGCAGATGCCGACATGACTTTGCACCAGCCTGAGGCGCGTGGTGCGTTCTCCCAGGGAAGTTGTCCCTGGATCCCGGGACCCTGGAAGTGGCGGGCTGCACAGGCTCCCCGGAAGGGAGGTGTGGATAGTGACCTGTACTCACTCACAGGCTTCTTGGTGGTGGCAGCAGCAGCTTTAGTGTCTCATGCCCGTCTCTGGGGTTCGTGCTGTTAGCCGCGGCTCACACCTGTCTCTGGAGCTCCTTTAAGCAGCGCTCTTAATCCCCTCTCCTCGCGCACCAGGAAACAAAGAGGGAAGAAAAAGTCTCTTGCCTCTTTGGCAGGTCCAGACTTTTTCTTGGACTCCCTCCCAGCTAGCCATGGTGCACTAACCCCTTCAGGCTGTGTTCACGCTGCCAGTCCTCTCCCTGCGCTCCGACCAAAGCCTGAGCCTCAGCTCCCAGCCCCGCCCTCCCAGGCGGGTGACAGACAAGCCTCTTGGGTTAGTGAGTGCAGGTTGGCACCGATCCTCTGTGTGGGAATCTCACCGCTTTGCCCTCCACACCCCTGTTGCTATGCTCTCCTCCGTGGCTCTGAAGCTTCTCCCCTCCGACACCCGCAGTCTCCGCCCGTGCAGGGGCTTCCTAGTGTGTGGAAACCTTTCCTCCTTCACAGCTCCCTCTCACTGTTGCAGATCCGGTCCCTATTCTTTTGTCTCTGTTTAGTCGTTTTTCTTTTGCCCTACCCAGGTACGTGGGTAGTTTCTTGCCTTTTGGGAGGTCTGAGATCTTCTGCCAGCATTCAGTAGGTGTTCTGTAGGAGTTATTCCACGTGTAGATGTATTTCTGATGTATCTGTGGGGAGGAAGGTGATCTCCACGTCTTACTCTTCCGCCATCTTCCCCGCTGTCCCATTGGTATATTTTTTTAAAATAAAATGTCCTAGTTAAAATCTCTGTCAATTTTACTTTATATTAATGAAGTGGTATCTCATACCACAATAATCTACTGTGTTAGCCAGAAAAATAAAGAGAGTTTGATACTTTAAAAAGGTGGTACATTGTCTTAGAACTTTATGTTGTGTTCCTTTTAATTTTTTCACATGTATCAGAGATTGTCTCAGCTGTGACACAATCTTCAGAGTTATCCCATTTTCATTTCTAAACACATTTAAAGATATACACAAATGAAATATTTAAAGTTGTTCCACCCACTCTGTGTATCTTGCAGATGGTATGTGTAAGTGATGGTGGAGATAGTGATAATGATGATGGTAATAATAGTGATGATTCTGGCAGTCAGTTTTTCAAAGTGCCAAAAGTTTGGGTTAATCACATAGCAACATGAAAATTACTGTAGTCAATAACTTCTCCTTTGACATATATATTACAAAATATAGTTTTATCCTCACTTGCTAATTGCATTCTATAGCTCCATAGAATGAGACATAAAATTAAAAGGAACTCATTGCATCTTGAATTGGGCAAACCCAAGCTGCATTACTGGAAGTTATACTAACTATCTCTGTTACTTGAACAAGCTCCTTAATCTCCAGTCCTTGGTTTCTTCTTCCATAAAATAAGAAAAGCAATCATTGTAGCTATTGGGGTTAAATGTTACAGCATACATAAACTGCTTAGCACACAGTAGGTACTTAATGCATAATCTTCCCTCTGAGAAAAAAATAGAGTTACTACAAATTTATTTTACATGTTTGTTACAAGATAGTATTAATCTATAATGAACTAAACAATGAATAGTTTAGTAGAAATATTTTAACATCCAGTTATTGTAATGAAATTTCATTTTCCTTAATAGCCATACTCTCTGAAAAAGTTTTCACTAATTTAACAGTTTAAAGAATGATTAGTTATCCTATATATTTGTTGTAATATATGGTATTATATCTTGAAAATTTTCCATTCCCTTTTTTTCCTTTTGCAAATATTCATTTTTGACATCCTCCTATAAGAAAACATAAGATTAGATTGATTAAATGAGCCAATATTTATTTTCAATTATTTAGTATTCTGTATTGTAATTCAACCTTGAACATGTATAACTGGAGAGATCTAAATAATAGTAGAGAAGTTGAATAGACACATGGTGAAAAGCTATGGGGTAAACTATTTGAGCAATGCCTCAGATAGGAATACAGAGCCACATCTTCAAAGACAAAGAAGATCTTGAAACAAAGTTTTACTGGTAGCTTATAATGAATAATTACCAACTATATAAACAATTTAATTATATTTATATAAATGGACATGCACACACACACACAAAAGCACACAAACACGCACATAGTCTTCCCAGGCATTCTTTTCTCTTAATAAAACTTCAATTTTATAAAATACAAAACGACTAAGAAACAGAGCAATAACATTAGAACTGTTCCCATTTTAAAATAAAGATATGCTCAACATGATCTCTATGGTGCTATATAACACTAAGTTATTATTCCATTTCTTCTGTGAATATAATCCTTTTTCATTTTTATTGCTTTTAAATTTAAATTGTGAACATAGTGAGTGAATATAGGTCTACATATATGTTGAATAAATGCTTATAAAAATTAAACATTAAAAATCAACAACTATCTTACCAAGTCTCCCAATGAGCTTTTAATTACCAAATGTAAAAGGACATTTTTACATTTTAGAAGGACATGATTACATGTCTATTACATTTACACATTTTAGAAGAGCACAAACACATGAATATTAAAACAGATTTCTTAAGCAGAAAAAAGAGCGAACAACTTAACATTCTAACTAATCATATCAAGACCTGTAATAGTACCTTATGGCCTATATATGATCAAAATAATTCAAATGATAATGAGTAGGTTTAAACATTATCATATATAATAAGGATATTAATGATATATAATGTACAGCAGCTTATTTCTCTTCTGGAATATGGTCTTTCACATAAAATTGTAAGTTTCCAATTGTTCAACATGATGGTTAATAACTTATACTTAATAAAATAATCAAATAAATTAATAGAGAGTAAGTCACATGGAGTATTCATTTTCACCAGACATATATGAACTCAAGCTACACTAAATATGATTCAAACCTTGGGAATTCAGCAGGCATCTAAGTATTTACCTTGTTCATTACTTATGTTTTTACTTTAGTATTCAGAAAATATCGGTTTACAATGATTCCTGGGTGATAAATGCTATATAAAACTGCTTTAGTTTTTATTTTGAGATTTGTGATAGTTTGGCATTCTCCTTTGAAATTATGCCAGTATGAAGCAAACCTTAGGCTTAATTGTAGTGGCTATGAATTTACTGACATTAATATTCCTCATACAGGGATAATCTGCTGGATAACTTCACATTATTGGATAACTAACGATCCCATTCTCTTTTTGGCAGTCCAAATGAGACATCTTTCAGTGAAAACAAAACACAGATGTTCAACATTAGCAGATGTCCAGGGTGACACACTAAACATATGCAAGGAATGGAAACCTTAGATCCTCTCATGTGTAAAAAATTCTGACCAGTGAGTGTAAGATTTCCTAGCAGCATCATTTAGCTTTGTAAGACTAGAATTTTGTTTATGTATTAGATAACAATATCCTCCCACACTCCAATCTCTACATTGATGCCGAAACTATTTTTCTTTCAAAAATAAAAGTATATATTTTAAAAACTACATTATATTTTAAAAACTACATTTAGTTTTATTATTTTCATACTATTTCTACATAAAATAAAATAAAAAACTATAACATGTAAAGGTAATTTATCTGCACTATCAAAACAAATTCTTAAATTAATTTCTTTTGTCCAAAAATTCTAAGTGGCTTCCTTCATTGTTCATTTTCAGCTTACTCAAATATATTTTCAGTGTGAACTTCCCTGGTTCAATTCAAGTGGAATATCTGACATTGTACACTTATGTATTTCTACCTACTAGAAGCTTTGTGAAGGCAGTGAGTCACTTGACTTGTTTATCACTCTACTTCCAGTGCCTAGAATAGAGGATATAGTAGTGTTCAATAAATATTTGTTGGCTATATGAAAGAGGAAAAAAAAATAAAGTTTTTTTTCGTTTGTTTGCTTGCCTTCCTTTCTTCATTCCTTCCTTCCTTCCTCATTTTTGTGGGTAAGGTGTCATCCTCACCTAATCAGTGCCACAGTATCCTGAATTTGATAAGCAATAAACACTATTCAACTGAATTAAGGCTCCGCCTTAAGTAGCAATTGTATAAGTGAAATTTCAGCCAACATTATTTTTAAAATGAAGTATAAATTATACACTATCAAATGTACCGTTCTTACATTTTCTGTTTGATGATATTTGACAATTACATACACATGTACTACCAACACCCAAAACAAAATAAAGAATTTCTCTACCCCCCTGAGAAATTCCCTTATAATATTTTTCAGTCAAATCCCTTTTCACAGTGGCAATTATTTTCTGGCTTCTACCACTGTAGGTTATTTTTTACTATTTTATTAAATGAAATTATACAATATATCCTTTTCTGTTTCTAGTTTTATTCACTTTGCATAATATCTGTGAGATTCTTTATGTTGTTATGTGTATCAGTCTGTTACTTTTTTATGTCAAGCAGTATTCCATTGTATTAATGAATCACAGATGATTAATTTTCCTGTTGATGGACATTTATGTTTTTCCTTTTTTTATTATTAAAACTTAGAATGCTTTGAACATTCTTGTAAAAATATTTTTGTATTCATTGACCTCTGTGTTAAATACTTAGGAGTAAAAATACTGA
Source organism: Monodon monoceros (assembly GCF_005190385.1). Lineage (NCBI taxonomy): Eukaryota > Metazoa > Chordata > Mammalia > Artiodactyla > Monodontidae > Monodon > Monodon monoceros. The sequence goes on from NW_021703770.1 coordinate 46,278,823, forward strand.
GTCATAGGGTAGATGTATGCTTAACTTTATAGGAAATGGTCAAAGATTTCTCCAAGATGGTTGTAAAATTTTATACCTACAGCAAGAATATACACTAGTTCTGATTGCTCCTCATCCTGCTACATACCAACGTATGACATCAAGTTCATTAAAGACATTCTACTATGCTTTCTTCTAGAAATTCTAAGTTTTATGTTTCTTTTATCCATCTTAAATTATTAGTATTATTATTTTATTTTTATAGAGTGAGGTTAACAGTTGAAATTCATTTTTTTTTCCATAGAAATAGTCAGTTGTATTTTGCTTTCTAAATTTTAGTCACTCTACTGCATATGAAATAGTACCTAATTGTGGTTTTATATTGGATTTTTCTAATGATTAATGATACTGAGCACTTTTTCATGTGCTTATTGATCATTCTCATATCTTATTCTGTGATGTGTCTGTTCAGATGCTTTGCCTATTGTATAATTGAGTATTCAATTTTATTTCTACTGATAGAAGAGTAATTTACATATTTTGCATATGCTGTGCTTATTTTTCTTAGTCGGTGGATATCCTACTGATTTTACTAATCATATCTTTTGATAAGCAGATATTGAAATATTGATGAAGACCACTTTATCATTTTAGATAAACTTTTATCAGTGATTTTTGTGTCCTAAGAAATATTTGCCCACATCAAGGTCATAAATATATTCTTTTATGTTTTATTTAGAAGCTTTATAGTTCTGGGTTTTATGTTTAACTGTTTGACCTGTCTTGGATTCTTCTTTCGTGTAGAGTGAAGCCAGCGGATAAAGCTCATTTTTTCCATAGAAACATTCTGTGATCACAGCTGGGAAAAGTTCTCTACTTTTAAGGACTCATAAAATTAAATTGATCCCACCCAGATAATCTCCCCCTCTGAAGGTCCATATCATTAGCTACATCTGTAAAGTCCTTTTGTCATGTAAGATAACATATGCACAGGTCCTAGGAATTAGGATGTGCTATTATTCTGTCTACCACATTTATCTTTTACACTTTTATTTTCTGGGTTTTTTTTCTATCTAATTGTTAAATTTAATTTTTCATAGGTAATTTGTGAACATGGTTTAAAAATTAAATCTATTAAGAGGTGATAATGAAAAAGCTCCCTTCTTTCTTTCAACCCCATTGTGTTCCATTCCTATATCTCCTAGGTAACTGTTAGTCTTATTTTTACTTAATTTCCAGAAGTTCATTTTTTGAATTTCTTTGTGCATGTATAGGCAATTATAAATATAGATTCTTATCTTAATCATTTTTTTATAATTAAACATTGCATATGATGTGCACTGCTTTGTTCCTTGCCTTTTCTTTCTTTTTTTTTTTTTTTTTCTTTGCGGTACATGGGCCTCTCACTGTTGTGGCCTCTCCCGTTGAGGAGCACAGGCTCCGGACGCGCAGGCTCAGTGGCCATGGCTCACGGGCCTAGCCACTCCGCGGCATGTGGGATCTTCCCGGACCGGGGCACAAACCCACGTCCCCGGCATCGGCAGGCGGGCTCTCAAACACTGCTCCACCAGGGAAGCCCTGTTCCTTGTCTTTTCACTTAAAAATAATATTTAGGGGTTCTTTCTAAATTGACACATTGGGAAATACCTTATTTATTTTTTCATTTTTGTATGCTTTTAATGGATTTATCACTCTTATTTAACCAGGGTCTGGAACATTTAAGCAATTGAAGTTCTCTATTCTTACAAAAATCTTGCATTTGAAAACTTTTAACATACATCATTTCATGTGCGTTCCAGTGCATGTGATAAATTCCCCAAGGTGGAAATTCTGGATCAGTGGACATGTGCCTTTTTAATCTTGATATGTCAATTGACTTCCATAGGTTATAAGAACCTGTGTCTTCTTAAAAATCAAATTTACATATTTTCTACTTACCCTAAAAAAGTTAGAAAGTTAGCACATTTACATAATTCCCACTTTTCCTTTGCTACTCCTCATAATTTTTGTCATACTATTATTAGTAGTAGTTCTTCTACTGGTTAGTTTCTTAAATTTATATTATATACTTACTGAAACTTCTAGATTTATTTTTTTCTTTTGAACAATCCTACCCATCATTCTTAAATACCTTATTATTTCCTAAAAACAAGGACATTTTCCTACATGCTCATACTACAATCATCAAAAACCAGGAAACTCTGATAACTTGGTTAAGAAGGTGTCTGCCTGATTTTTCCACTGCATTATTATTTCCTTCTCTTTGTAATTAGGACATATTTTATAGGGGAGTTACTTTGGAAATACTCCATTCTTCTTTACATTTTCAGCTCCATTTATTTATTTGGAAACATGGTTTTCAATTTTATTCAAAGAGTTTAATCAATTTTATATACTGATATATCATATATAGTATATATAATATATATTTTATACATAATATATATATAGATAGACATATAGTCAATATTATATATATTCAGAATCCTAGAGGCGGCTGCTACATGTTCTCATTGCTATGAGTGTCACTGTCCCAAGTGCACACACACACACACTTTAACCAATATCCAATACTTTCAATTCCAGTGCGCTACTACAGGGTTCATTCTAGTTTTCTTCTTCTCTTTTACAAATTGTAACTAACTTCCCTAATGGTGAGTAACATGTCTTGAGTTATCCTAACATATTTACACATTTGATTAATCTGCTGTACGTGACCAATTTCCTATCACCGCCACTGCCCACCTCCCTCAGCGGATTCCCTCCTGAAGAAGCTCCCTCTCAAGACATCCCACTCTGGGCCTACTTTTGGTAACCCGGCGCCCTCTTCAATAAGCCTGGACGTTCACAACGCACGCTGGTGGATCCCTCCTAATGGATAGAGGACAACCTCTTCACTGTACCCAGCATGATACACCTTGTCCCCTTCCTCAAGGAAGCCTTTCTTACCCCATGCAGGCTCCAACGTTAGGGTTTGGCCACGCCCTCTGCAAGCAACCTGCTTCCCTCCTCAAGCTCCAAAACCTTGCATGGAATTTCTGAACCCTCTGGAAGGGATCTGCCCTCTCCCCTCTCCAGATCACACTCCTTAGATGGAGCAGCCCTCCTAAGTAGGCAACCTTCTCAAGCTGCAAAGGCTAGGACACTCAGCATCAGCCTGCCACATCAGCCTTTACGCTGCACATGCTCTGACATGGCACCTGCTGCCCCTCTGCAGGGGCCTATCTAACCTGAAGATAAATAGTTTTCACTTAAAATCAGAGTGAAGTTACACTAAAAATAGATATTTTATGTCTTGAATGATAAATACTGATGATGCTTTCCCATAAAATTCAATAAAAATTATGTCTACCTGACTATCATTAGAAATGACAGGCAAAGAACTGTAAGAAACTACAAGGTTTATTTCCAGTGCAGGTTGGTAGGGATAGGTGGTGGTTCTGCTTTGCATAGTCATTCAGGGACCCAGACTCTTTCCATCTAATGGCACCTTCGTTCCAGAGGCCTCAGAGTCCTTCTCTAGATCCTCTGAATCCAGACTCAAACAAGGGAGGATGGAGAATGAAGGATTATGAGTGGGGAATCTGAAAACTACAAGGAAATCTGAAAAATGTAATCTAGCTGTGTGTTCAGGAGGAAAGTAAGAAGATTTTGTTGTATAAACAGCTAGTTTCTGTCACAACATTATGTTTAGGTCTTTGTGAACTGCAGGGATAGTTTATGGTTGATCATATAGAAGAAAAATAGATATAAACAAAATTTTTGTAAAGTGTATGTAAACTAAATAATGGGTTGTTTTTACAAAATGGAAGTATAAGTTATTGAACAATAATAGAGTAATTCTAATCCACATTGAGATTCTTTAAACTGACAAGTTTTTTGGTAGGTAATATATTGTAATAATTTGTTCAAATTTTGTTAAAGGAGATTACATGAAGCAGCTCTATACAACATGCATTTACTTTGATTCCTATTTGAATAACCCTTAAGAAAGCATCCAATTTTAGTGCTGTTAGAAATAGAGGACCTATGAAATCATCTACAGCTTAAGATATTGAAGTTATTACACTTAGGTAGCAAATACTAACTCTTTTTTTTTTTTTTTTGCGGTACGCGGGCCTCTCACTGTTGTGGCCTCTCCCATTGCAGAGCACAGGCTAACTCTTTATTTCTTTCTACTTAAAGTGTTCTAATCATCCACTTAAGGTCTCAAACCTATCACCAAATGTTGTCTCTGAAAAAACAAAGCACCTGGGGTAAAAGAAAGAAAATGGTAATTGCATGTACACTTTTTAAAATCATCACTAATTGTTTACAGTGAAATTTAATCACGGAAAGATAAGATTCTTATAATTTAAACCTAACATTCATGTTCCAAGAAAGTAGCAACATTGTCTGACAGATTAAAAAAGCATAAATAATAATCAAATTATATTGTCCAATTTTTATAATTTTAGGAAGAAATTAATTTAGAGTACTGTTAATGAATGAGAGGGAGTGATTACTTAACAAGTTCAACAAAAATCTGTTGTTCAGCAGAAGCAAAACACCAACAAGCTTTCTAAAGGAATTAATCCAACCTGAAGCAAAGACACATTAGTTTTGGGGCTTCCCTGGTGGCACAGTGGTTGAGAACCTGCCTGCTAATGCAGGGAGACACGGGTTTGAGCCCTGGTCTGGGAAGATCCTACATGCCACGGAGCAACTAGACCCGTGAGCCACAACTACTGAGCCTGCGCGTCTGGAGCCTGTGCTCCGCATCAAGAGAGGCCACGATAGTGAGAGGCCTGCGCACCGTGATGAAGAGTGTCCCCCGCTTGCCACAACTAGAGAAAGCCCTCGCACAGAAATGAAGACCCAACACAGCAAAAATAAATTAATTAATTAATAAACTCCTACCCCAACATCTTCTTAAAAAAAAAAAAAAAGACACATGACTTTTGACCCTTGTATTTGTATAGGAACAACATTTAAGAAAAGATTATAGAATCTTTTAGGTGGAACTTTAGACGTAATTTACCTAGCACAATAGTAATGGAATTTCCTCTATAACTTTCTTGAGACATGGAATCCCAGTCTTAGCTTGAACACTACTTCACAGGTGAGAAGGGGCCACTGCTGGTTTTACAGGACCTTATAAAATGTTGTCTTATACTGACTTGAAACAAAATTTCTTATGACTTTCAAATAGTAATTCTTATTCTATGACCTGGACAATGAATACATTTACATCTTCTAGATAAAATACTTTAAAATAATGATGATGGATAAAATGCAACTTGTCTTATTTTCTTTATTCTGAGCACCTTTCTTTATACCAATTCTCTAATATTTCTAAGTTGTCAGCTTCCCTTTCAGAATGTCTGTGCTATTCCTAACCAGAAAAACATGTATAAGATGAGAAACAACATACTTGGCATTTGTGATATCATTTTTAACTTAAAAATGTGCAGCACCCCAATAATGAAATCCTTGAACTTCAGATCTCTCATGCAATTTTGAGCAGAAGTCGTGTTATATTTATATTCTGTTACTTGTATTTATTCTTTTGAATGAATGGTGATCTTGTTATCTCATGAAATTTGGCATGGTAATCTTAATTTCTCAAGGAAAAATGTTATGTTTTACTAGAGCAAAATATTCACTAGGATTTGAATTATTGGAAATTGTTTTATGTGCAGTAAAGCATTTTAAACTTGTTTATGCAAATGTATACATTTTTTAAAGGAAAAATGGTCAAAGTAATAAGATATAAAAGTCTCCAAGTTGTCTTAGCCAAGAACTTTGGTCTGAGAATTGCACCTACTTAGCATTTGATAATGTGGAGGAAGATTTGGAAAATATTCTTTTAGCTTCTAAAAAATGTACGCTTTATCAAGTAAATAGTTATATTTATTTCAAGATCTAGTATTAGATTTTGTCTTTATTCAGAGATTAACCTATTTGACTAATATTTCACTGTTGTATAGAAAAATAAATCAATTTGCTTCCTTCTATTAAGAACCACAAAAATGAAAATGGAAAAATTGAGTACTTATGAAATGGAAAAATAGAGAAAAAAATAAGATGTCAGTCTTTACCCTTTAATTGTATATACCTACTTACTATCAAAGAAATGACAAGTATATATTCCCACTCAGAACTATATCCAGAGGAAAACTTTTTCAAGTATATAAATATTCCTGCTTAATTTGTTCTTATTATCTATTGTTTATGTGCACCAAGCTGGAGAATGCATCATTTATAGGTGAAGAAAATATCCAGTGGGATATCCAATTTAACATGACTGAAGAATACAAACATTGATTAGCATTTCTCCACGCTCACATTCCAGTGAAGTGTTCAGATGCCACAACTACTTTTCTGAATCATCTCCTTCCACTTTCATCTTTGCTCCTTTCATTCCAGCCACACTGGCTTTCTTTCTATCCCTAGCAGTTGTTTAACATGTTCTCAACTCAAATAAGAGGTGAGGCTTTGGCTATGTCTGTTCCATTTGTCTAGAACACTTGTGTAAATAAATGTTAGACTCATTACCTCAGCTTTTTCAGGTCTCTGTTCAAATATCAGCATATCTACAGGCCTTCCCTATCTATACTTTGTAAAATAACATGCCTCACGCAGGGCACTCCATCTTTCCCTGGCTTTACTATATTTATCCCTGCAATGTTGATCAATCAAAATCATTTATTTATGTTTTATTGTTGGTTTCCTTCTCCACACTGCTGGCACTTGCTGTTTTGTCACCTACTCTGCCCTCTGTACTCATGTACTGACTGGAACTTAGTAGGTACTTAATCAATATTTGATAAATAAGCTAATTAATGAATATTGAATAGTACGCATCAAAGAAATATTCCCACACTTTAGAAAGAGTAATGTTTTCAGAATGAAAGAGCCCAACTTTCATTGACAATGATCCATATTTAGAAATATATCTTGTGAAATTAGTGACTTCAAGAATAAAGGAGAGTCAAAACAGAAGCTTAAGAGGAAGATAAAACACAGGAAAGAAATGAGGTTAGCTTCAGATTATTTATCTGTATAATGAACAATGAAGCAATACAATAATGTTGAAGGTGTCGTTATTTAACCAATTAACGTAGCATTCAAATGTGAGTTGAAAGTAAAACATTTTGGTATATAAAAACAAACAAAAATGAAGACATTAAAAAAAAAAATCCAAGTGAGAAAAAGGCACATTGGAAGAAATAAGAAACAGAAGATATTTAAAATTTAAAATTAATTTAAAATTAAATCTAAAAATAAATACTATCAATCATTGGAAATGTGGCTTTGAATAATTTAAATTAGGAAATTATTGATAAGAAAATAGAGGCAGGATTTCAGAAATTACTAACAATTCTGCACTAACTTTACAGATGAATTAAAGAAGAACATTAGATGAAATGGGATGTAAAACAGAAATATGAATATTTTATTCAGGTTATATCTGTTTGTATTTACAAATTTATTTGTATTGGAAAATGGAAGCATGTATCTGGATCAATGAGTAATGTTTATTGTGGTTTCTGTGTATAAACTTCCAATAGAAATATTATGTTTTATTTTGTGTTAGGAGGAAAAATATTAGAGGAGAAAAAAGACCTTAGTTTTTATTCAGTTGTCTTCTGTATATTTAATTCTCGAAATATATGAGTCAAAATTTTGAAAAAAGAAACTGCTATCTCTGGTCAAGAGTGTTAAAGACAATGTATAAAGAAGACATTGTTCAACTCCAAATTATTTCAAAACTCAATTTTTTAATAATAAAATACATTTTAAGGAACTCGATTAAACATTTGAACCATATTTAGTCAGATATGCTATTTATTTTCTATATTTACTAAAATAAAAATATAAATGCACCTTATTGTAAAATTTTAAAAAGCATAAAAGTATATAAAATAACAATAACCCCCCTTTCTTTTTCTTACTCCCTCCAATCACACTTCGTACCTTAGAGCTAACCATTGACAGACTACAATGACAAGTTCTAGAGCATGCAGGTTGGAATTATGATAACAAAGACATAGGTTTATAAAGATACACTGTCAAATATATTACTGTATTCAGAAGGGCACCAAAAGGATTTTGAGAAAAATAATGTGATTTTCTTGTTTCAAGACAGGAAATCAGACTAATTCAATGTTAATTCTTAGGAGAAAATGCATTATCAGAATATGGGACTTTTTATTTTTTGCAATACAAAACTGACACAAAAATGTATTACTTGAATAAGAATATTCACTTCACTACCAAATATTTTCTGATTTATACTTTGATAGTTATAAATGAAATACAAATTGAATTTTTAAATATAAAATAGCATTTTAACATTTATAGCAATCAGCCTTAATTTATAAAACGTGACAGGTGGACTAGGTAGATTTTTATGTTCACCTCACCTCAACTCCTTAGCAGAGGTTAAAGATAGAGAAAGACGGCTTCCACACTTAAGGAGATTACATTTTAGTAGAAGGGAGAGGTAATTTCAAATGACTTACAAATAAAATTAAATAATGCACCAAGTACAAAAGCAGTATAGAACAGGAGAGCAAGAGAAGAATCTTCCCAGCAGGTATACAGCATTGAGAAAGACTTTAGAGAGGAAATATCCTATGGACAGGATTTGAAAGATGAACTCACCAGGCTGATAAAAGAAGAATACAACATAGGCAAAGACACAGAGGCAAGAAATAAGATGGTACACTAAAATATTTTTTGGGCTTCCCTGGTGGTGCAGTGGTTGAGAGTCCGCCTGCCGATGCAGGGGACACGGGTTCATACCCCGGTCCGGGAGGATCCCACATGCCGCGGAGCAGCTGGGCCCGTGAGCTGTGGCCACTGAGCCTGTTCATCTGGAGCCTGTGCTCTGCAGCGGGAGAGGCCACAACAGTGAGAGGCCTGCGTACCACCAAAAAAAAAAAAAAATTTCAAGCAATTTTGCATTAGTTGATTACAACAAAGGGTAAAATGCTGGAGAAGTCTGTGTAAGGGCTGAGTCATGGATGAGCTGGTATTAGCTAAGTTACTTGGACTCTAACCTGTAAGCCATGGAACATGAATGAATGGATTTTAGAATTGGAAGGGACTGAGTAATAGCCATTGTATATATGAGCCACATCTTCTTTATCCTTTCATCTGTCAATGGACAGGAGAGAATAGGATCCTTAACAATGGAGAAAACTGAATACCTTAGTTCAAATAGAAGAACTCATTGCAAATATGACATTGCATGGAATAAAATGTAAATAGATAAAAGGTTAGTTTGTGAACGAAACCCCTTTCAACAGAAAATTGAAGTTGCAGTTAAACATTCAGTGAGTTTCCAATGTAGCCCCAGAGCTCTTCTAGTCTTTAAAGGGTGTGAAAACAGACTAATAAAATATTTGAATACTTGATGGACTGTCTTGAATGCATCATGCCCTACGGTACCATTTGTTACCAAAGGTTGACCAAGGATCACTAAATTTCAAATGCAATAAATTCAGGAATAAACTGAAAAACGAGTGACGTCTAAATTATCAGGAGTGTGCTGTCAAACTTTATTAAAGATGAGATGCTGAATGTCTTGGCAGTCCACAGTCATCAGAGTAATGATGGGATATCAGTATGCGCACTATTTCATACCTGAATTAATGTGAATCTCTTCTTTTTACTGATGTTTTCTTTTTTTAATGGTATAGGAATTAACCTACAGATTTGTTTTAGTTATCCATAGAATTTCTATGATGTGTATTTTATAAGCAAAAGAATTTCAAAGATAATAGTAGAAAATTTAAATTAACACTATCCTGAAACCATTTGCCACAGGCAGCTTGCAGACACTCCAGTTGTGGCCGCAGCACCCGTGCCTCGGCCTGAGTGAATAAGTGTGCCTCAAGCAGCCACTGCTTTCACTCCCTCTCGCCTGGACAAGGAACAGATGCCTTAGGGAGGTGCACAAAACAAGGTGGGGTCAAAACCAAAGCTGAGCTCCAGAGCTGGTGAGACTAAGGAAGAGGACAGCTGCACAAGTTGTGGATTAAATCCCCAAAATCAGCTGGGTAAATCCTGCATCTGTGGAATACCTGAATAGATGAGTGTTTCAACAATTGAGACCCATCTAGCCTTCGCAGCACTGGAATTTGGGGGCAAGTACATGTGGGAATCTGGCCAGGTCAGAATCTGAGCTCACCCCACAGTGCCCACAGCAGGTCCAGAGACCTACCTAGAGGTATTGGAGGGCCTCCTTGGGAGGCATGTGTTGGCTCTGGCTCATAATGGGAGCAAGGACACCGACAGAGGAGGGCCCAGGAAAGTATTATTATTACTATTATTCTTTTTTTTTGTTCATTTGATTTTGTTCAGTTGTTGGTATTGTTGATTTTTTTAATCTTTTATTCTTAATTTTAATTAAAAATATTTTTAATATATATAACTTTTATTTTTCTATTTTTACTTTTTGTAGCTTTGTGGGTTTTTTCTTGTTTTCGTCCTTTATTTTTAATTTTCTTTTCTTATTGTTTTTATGTGTACATTTTATGTTTTCTTTGCTTTTTTTGTTGTCTGTTTGCTTTCTGCTTTTGATTTATTTTTCATTCTTTGTTTTTGTTAGTTTAGTCTTTATTGACTGTTCTCATATTAGAATTATTTTGTTTGTTTGTTCCCTAGTTTTTTTTTGTCTATTTTTCTTCTTTGTGTGTGTGCGTGTGTGCATGTGTGTGTGCTGTGTTGTTGTTGCTGTTGTTTGTTTACTGTTGTTTTTGCTATTTGTCTTAGATAAAAACATTTACACATATTTAATTGTAGTATCATATAAGCAGTAAACAAAGAAGCTAAAAGGAAATCAACCTTGTCAATTGTACACTAAGCAATGTTTTAAAAAAGAATTCATAAATCATATGTATATATCCAATACTTAGATTAAATAAATAAGAAATTTCTCATATTTAAATAAAATTGTGGGTCAATTAAGTTTTACCTACATCTTTCAAAGCATGAAATATTAATATAAAAGATAGCATTTCTAGAATGGGTTACTCAAGATACAGTGTATAGAGTGGTTAAGAGCGCAGACAGTGGAGCCTTATAGCCTGGGTTCAGACTTCAGCCATGGGCCTGGTTAGGCAGATGACCTCGGGAAATTTATCCAGCTTCCTGGTACCTCAATCCTTTCATCTTAAAAACAGATATTGATAGCACTACCTCATAGAATTCTTGTGAGGATTTAAGTTATTAAATGTAAAGCATATAGTAAATGCTCTCTGTAACTACTATTACTACTCAACTATGGCAACATAAAATCAAAGAGAATTGACAATAAAAAGGATAATTTTAGTATCTTTTGAAAAAGGAAGCTCCACTGAATGCTATAATTTTTCCTTTTAAATATGAATGCAGCAATATTCTGCATAAGTATTTTGATATTATTTATTTCTATCATTAAAATGAAGCACATGTGTGATTCAGAAAAAAAAAAAACAGGTAATATCTGTGATATCACAGGTTATCTAGCTTTATTATCACTCTTAGACCTGTAGGGAAATTGTTATAATTCACTCTGTATTTTACTGTTTTTTATAATGCCTGGTTATGACAAAAGAGAGCTTGAAACTGTTATTATGTCTCACTACATAATTTTAAAAAAACAAAATTTACACAACGTATAGCAATCTGAATCCTTATACAAGGATTCAAACTAGATGAATATACTGCATTTCTTCTTTACTTTATCGTTATTTTTATTTGTTGAAACTATCAACATCGTCTGCTTCCTTTCCAATTCTGTCCTATCACTGAAGACTTATCTTCAAATTTTATCTTCTCCAAGAAACTTTTCCAAGAACCTTGCAAACCAAATTATACATCTCCTAAATCTTTGACCTTATAATTCTAGCTATCCATAAGCAAAGTGATTTTAAAATTGAATAATGTTTATATTTAGCAGTCTAGATCTCAAACATCTATCATGGAATACACACATGTAATGCCTAAAAGTTCATGGACAAAGACGTCAAGATGACAGAAGATGTGAAACAAGACTGGAGTTTATTTAGGCAGATGGAGGAATGTGAAGAATGTTTTGAACCCAATATGCCCCTTTTTCAACATCCATATTTTATCCCTTTGTACATTGTTCCTTGAGTCCCTTTTCTCTTTTCCTATTCTGCTTCTGGAAATACCTCACTTATTATTAACAAAGCAATGAAATGCTTTATTTTTACAAAATAATAATTATATTTGTTAGGAGAGAAACAGTTTAGTTCTCTTTAAGTTTTCTATATGGAAAACTAAAGTTTCATAAACAGTTTATAAAATTCTCCAAAAGTATGTGTAGCTTGAAAAGTTTTCATTTGTACCATCAGATTTATCTGCAGAAGGAAAGAAGCTGGTAAAAGAATGTGTATAGGGATGCTCAGTGTCTGGTTGGGCTTATTTCCTGCACCAAGAGTGCATATTTTAGAGGAGGCAAAATCAGTAGAAAATTCTTATCAAAGACAACATGTTGTCTCTTTTCTTCATTAATTGTTAAAGGTAGTCAAAGGTAATGTACGAGTTCTTTCTAGTATACGTGTGTAACCAGATGTCTGGCGAGTTCATTCAATTATATGATTAAATACTTATTGAAAGCCCAGTATGTGCCAGGCAACTTATCACAGTAAGAACTGGAGAAGACATCCCTGTTTTCAAGAAGTAATTTTCCTCCCACTTCATTCTTATTCTTCCTCTGTCTAGTATTTCGTTATTTCAAGTCAGCCATTCATTTAATCATTATTTGCCAGGCACTATATTAGATACTAGAGACATAAGAGAACCCAGAAAGACAAAACCCATGTTAGATCTTAAGAGTAGCACAGTGTTGTAATAAACAGGGAATTAAATTGGAGATCAAGGGCTTCCCTGGTGGCGCAGTGGTTGGGAGTCTGCCTGCCGATGCAGGGGACACGGGTTTGTGCTTTGGTCCGGGAGGATCCCACATGCCGCGGAGCGGCTGGGCCCGTGGGCCATGGCCGCTGAGCCTGTGCATCTGGAGCCTGTGCTCCACAACGGGAGAGGCCACAACAGTGAGAGGCCTGCGTACCGCAAAAAAATAAAATAAAATAAAACAAAAAATTGGAGATCAAGATAACACTATCTTAAACATACTAAGTAATTATTTTATATAGGATAGATCAGCTTCCTCATCATATTTCTTTTATCTATTAAATAAAGGGAGTCATTAATTTATACATTTAATGAACGTTTACTGTGTTGGTCTATTATGTTCCATACACGAAGATAACAGAACTAAACACATAAACTCTGTTCTCCGTAAGAGAGCTTACAGTCTGATAAGAGTGGTGATAGATACACAAGTTAAAACATTCCAATAAATGTGTGCATAGAATGATATAGAAGCAAATGGGCAAGATGGTCAGTGACTTCAAGGGTCAGCAAAGTTTTTTCGGATGCAGATAACACTGGAGTTTATTATGAAGAAAAAGGAAAAGTATATGTTGCAAGTTGAAGGAAAAAGGAAATTCAAAGTAGAGCAAGAAACATAAGACACAGATACACAAGCCAGCATACTGGAAACTACAAGGAACCCAGGATGCTAAGATAAGGAGGTTTTAAAGTGCTAAGTGAAGAAAGATAAGGGACAGGAGAAATGGGCAGGAACAAATCTATCAATATTTGCATACCATGTTAGGAAATTTAGATTTGTTTCTGTAAGCAAATGATAGTCACTGGAAAAATGAAAAGCTTGGAAGTTGTCACAATCAGAAATTGTTTATTTAAATAGATCGCTCTGAAAACAATACAGAGAATGGCTCTGTAGAGGTTAAAAGCATTGCCTCTAAAATCACAAAGACAATCATGGCCTCAGTTTCACAATCTGTAAAGTGAGAATAATAATCCTAAAGTTGTCACAAGTTTAAATGAAGTAATATATGCAAAACTCTTAGTATAGTTACAAGAAGTTTGGGTGAAGATATCACTGCCAGAGGCAGGAAAACAAGGAAATCACCACACATCAGAATGTCCAAAATTTTACCACTACTCATGCCAGTAAACTGTTATGTAAATTTATTCCCAAATAGATTACAAAATCTGCTAAGGGAAGGGAATTTTTAAATGTATTTTTAAATCTCTCATTCTCTAGATTCTAGAATAAAGTTTTCTTTTTCTAACATCTTTATTGGAGTATAATTGCTTTACAATGGTGTGTTAGTTTCTGCTGTATAACAAAGTTAATCAGCTATACATATACATATATCCCCATGTCTCCTCCCTCTTGCGTTTCCCTCCCACCCTACTTATCCCACCCCTCTAGGTGGTCACAGAGCACAGAGCTGATCTCCCTGTGCTATGTAGGTGTTCACAGAAGTTTGCTAAAGACTCAGCTAAAATTTTTATGAAGGTAAGTTTTGCTTTTGACATTTTAACATGACACTTATGAAAACGTGAGTGTTGGTTTTGCTTAATATTCATCTTTTCTAAACTTTAATTTTCATCATGTTTCAGAACAATTTAAAATTATTTAGAATAATGAAATCTCATATGTCATCACTTGCTTTACTTTTATAACAAGTTATTAAAGTACTTTTGCTGTTATAATGAGAATTAAATAAATCAGCAAATTCAGATTTGCTTTATTTTGATGGTTAAAATTATAACAATTATATGTTAAACACATCATTTTGTTTTTTTCTGATAATGTTAACTTTCATGATTTTTTCAGTTTGGTGTATATTATTACCTATAAATATATATTATCAAGTGGGCCTAGTATAAATACATCCATACTGAAATATCAAGCATTATGTTTAACCTTGAAGTGTAAAAGTGTAACTCTATTGGAATATACTATACCTATCTACATATACATCTATATCTATCTATGTATGTCTACAAAATGTTATTGATATTCATTTTTTATACCCAATTGTCTAATATACTATTTAACTTCAGTTCCTCCTTCCACTAACCTTCAGCATTTTGGAAATGGATAACACCTCTGCTACAGGCTGGATAGGAAAGGAAAACAAGAAAATCCCAACAGGTTATGCACATATTCAGGCAGGTTCATTGCAGGTTTCTGTTGTTGCTCTGCAGTTATGTTATTATTTATAGATTAACTATCTCATCACAAGCTATATATTATATCTGTTTAAAAGCCATGATTCCAAATGAAGGACTAGGGAGTCTTTCTCCTGCATGCCACAGAGATGCTGATTGGTTTCCAGCTTGGTGTAAATTTGTCTTGATTATTTTATGACTGGTGTTAGTGTGAGTAATAAAAATAATGTATCAGAATCCTACATTAGAAAGTAGGGAGTTTTGTAATATGCTTGTGCTTTTGGCTGCAAAATATCAATATAAGCAGGCTGCTGTACTTTATGAAAACTGCAACCTTCACCTCACCTCTGTGCACACTGACTAGGCTACACTGAGATAGTCCAGATGTGACAGATGCATGCATCCCACTGAGCTGATCTTTATTCTGGAGGAAATCCCAGAATATTCTGTCCAGAGAAAGATGAAAGAAAGCACTTAGAGTTACATCATATACAATGTTAAGTCCAGAAGCAATAATGAATAGCTTGCTTTGTTTATTTGTATTTGAGAATTTTAAGATAACACCCATTGTGAAATGCCACAGGGCCTATGTATCATGAAAAATAAACAAAATGCTAAAAGCTAAAAGTCATTTTTAATTAGCATATCAATAATGAAAAGATCAACTGAACAGATGTCCCTTGCTTTGTGCCCAGAAGTTCGATGAACTGGAGCTCTGTCAGGTCAAGGAAAAAAAAAAAAAAGTTCAACAGACTAAAGGCTTTAAGACTCTTAATAGGAGCACTCTTGTTGATTTTACCCTTTGTAACCTTATATAGATATTGATATCCCTCCAAAAAATCAGAGGCCACTCTAATAATGGA
This sequence comes from Monodon monoceros, assembly GCF_005190385.1. NCBI lineage: Eukaryota > Metazoa > Chordata > Mammalia > Artiodactyla > Monodontidae > Monodon > Monodon monoceros. The sequence continues at coordinate 46,294,710 of NW_021703770.1, forward strand.
GATTTAAAGATTACATTTGAATTACATCACTGAGGAATTACATTATATCACATCATTTCAATATATTTGCATGGAAGTCACAGAACTAAGTATACTTGGGATGGGTTACTTGCATCAAATCCTTCCTATACTCATACCCCAAATCTGTTTTCCACATAAGTAACTTTTATGAAATATTGACTGCATACCTTCTGCATTACCATTATTTATAAGAAATATGTACCTATTTGGTCATTCAGATGATCAAAATATGTTTGTAACATATATTTTGTTTTCATCCACAGCTTCTAATTTCTCCTTCATCCAGGCTCACAAAACCCTTGGAATTTCCTGAGCAATGGAAACATCTTTTGTTAAAATATTTGATCTCTTGTCTTCAGTTCCTGAAAATTCTGTGGAGCCATAAAGGTGAAATGAGTGTCTTCTTTTTCATAATAAATGCCTTTCCACCACTCTCAGGCTTATGTTAATGAAGAGGGCTTTTGGAAACACCTAAGGATAGGAGCTGGTTGCCAAGGGAACCAACCAAGAATAGAGCATTGGAACTTTTGATCCCACCCTCTGATTTCCTGGGAGGGGAGAAGAGGTAGAGATTGAATTAATCACCAATGGCCAATGAGCTATACAATTGTGCCTGTGCCTATGTAATGAAACTTCCATAAAAACCCAAAGGAGGGGGTTTGGAGAGCTTCCAGCTTGGGAAACCAGACCTTCCAGGTGCTGGGCCAAGCTTCATGAGGGCAGAAGTTCTTTTGCTCAGGACCTCACCCTATGTATCTTTTTATCTGGCTATTCTTATCCTTTAATATCCTTTATAATAAATCAGTAACCTAGTGAGTAAATGGGTTTCCCAAAGAGCTGTTCTAACAAATTAACTGAACCCAGGGAGGGGGTTGTGGGAACTTCTGATGTATAGCCATTCAGTCAGAAGCAGAGAGCTTGCAATTGGCCTCTGAAGTGGAGGGCCATCTTGTGGGACTGAAACCTTTATTGGTGGAATCTGATGCTATCTCAGGGTAGATTGTGTCAGAATTGAGTTAAATTTAGTTGAATTTTTGGACAGCCTGCTGGTGTCTGGGAATTGCTTTTTGGTGTGGGAAGCCTCTGCACACACACACACACACACACATATACAAACACACACAAACATGTGTGTGTGCTTTGAAATTGGGTCCAGGAACCCCCGAAGACCTTCCTACTTAAGGAATCATGGTGACCATAGGAGAAGATCTGGCTATATAAAAATCAAGCCACTTGCAAAGTATGACACCAAATTACTTCTCAGACTTCTCTACCATAAATGTGCATCATATTTTCTCCATTTCAACTTTGTATTTTCCTTACACTTCATATGGCACTTAAAGTATAAATCATCTCACCATTTCCTAATATCTACATCTGAAAAAGCCTATTCAATTTTCAAGCAGCTTTGATAAAGTGGTACACTTTTCATGTAGAATCACTCCATCTATATTTCTCTGTAATTTCTGTATGTAAAATAAGCTGTTCTTTTCTCTTGTCTCATTGTTTGTGGTAAGAATATATGTTAGCCCTACTGCAATGGCTTGAAGAAGTTAGAGGTTGATTGGATCAATGATATGTGAAATCTGTAGGTAGGCTGCCCAATTAACAGATGTAGTCAAGGAAATGGCCTCTTGCTATCTCCTTGCTATGACACCTTCTTTTCTTACAACTTGTGTCCCAGGCTAGAATAAAGGAAAGGGAAAGGCCAAAAATGTTTTACTAGTGAGATATTGTCTGTTTCTTTAGAAGTCAAGCCCTCTACAGAAAGCTTCTATAAGTATTTCACTGACTAGAACTGGGCCATATGGTCACCCAGCTGCAGTAGAGTTTGAGAAGATAATTTTTTCAAAATTTCAGACTCTAAAGTCAAGAAAACTGAAAACATAAGTATGTAAGTGACTCCATGTTTCCCCAACTGCCATAAAACTAATTTTTCTATTATATTACAGTTATTAATGTTAGATATGTTCAAGTCTGTTTGTAATCCTGAGTAACCTGAAAAAAAGGATTGTGACGTTAGTAGCCCTATCCCTCATGTCGGGAACAGTGTTAGAATGGACAGCACCAAGGAGAAGATTCTGTTGCAAGAACACCAAGGACCTGAAAATAGACCAGTCTTAATTAAATCAAGGTAATCTCCCCATGACCTTTCTGCTCTCAGAAAACTTAATTTTCTGGAGGAAAGTAACAACATTCAGAGCATCTATAATTTTGCTGAAGTGTTTTTCAAAGCAATTGTATCATAATTCATTCCCACCAACAATATATGAGAGTTCCAGTAGCTTCACATCCTAGTGAACTCTTAGTATTGTCAGTCTTTTAAATGTATTACCTGTGTAGTAATATTTCATTATAGTTTTATTATTTATTACTTTGAAGACTGATTTAATGTGCTTATGGCTATTAGTATATCTTGTTTTGTGAAGTGTGTATTCAAAACTTTGACCATATTAGTTTTTCTTCCTTTTTTTTTCCCTCTTTGTAAGAGATGATTTTATATTCTGGGTAAAAGTCCTTTATCAGACATATATTTTGCAAATATGTTTTAATATGTGGTTTACTTTTAAACATGCTTTTTTATAACAGTTTTAGTGTGATATAATTTGCAAACCATAAAATTTATACTTTTAAGCTATACAGTTCACTAGTTTTTCATATATTCTCAGAGTTGTATAATGACCAACGCTATCTAATTTTAGAAAAGCAGGCTTTATTTGTTTCATGCTGTCTGTCTCTTGTCTAATAAATCTTTGTCTACTCGAAGTTGTAAAAGTTCTTTCCTATGTTTTTTTTTTTTTTTCTGAAATTTGTGGTTTTGACATTCTTTAGTTAAGTTGTGTATATGAAATAGGATAAGGGACAAGCCTGATTTTTTTTTCATACTTATTCCACTACAATAAGTTGAAATGACCATGTTTCCTCTTCAAAATGCCTTGACCACTTTACTGACCATGTATGTATGGGTCTAATTCTATTTGTAGTCTCTGTTCTATCGACTTTTATGTCAATATCATGTGTTCAGTGTAGCTCTATAGTATGTTTTGGAATTAGATTCATCTTTTTCTAAATTGTGCTCATTTATTTTAAATGTTTTCATATATTTCTAAATTGTTTCGGCTGTTCTGTGTACTGAATATTTTCACACAAATTTTACAATCAACTTGTGAATTTCTAGAGGAAAACATGTTGGAATTTGTCTTACAATTGTGTTTAACTATAGATCAAATTCGTAATGATTGCCATGTAATATTAGATGCCATCTTTCAAACTCTATTATCTCTTTTTCTCTGTCACATATGTATACTTAGAGTCATTATGCAATTTAATCCTGAATTATATGAGTCCTCAGATGTAAAAATAACTAAATATCTAACACTAATTTGAAACAAACCTAAATAATGAAAGACTTCAGTTAAACCTAAGTAATGAAAGATTTTGGGTAAACCTTCTAAATATGAAAAACAGTAACCTTTAAAGGAATAGCGAAAAATGCATAGTAATAAGGAATTCTATTCTTAAGTAGTAAATCTTAACTTTCCTTAGAACTAAACCCTTTGGTCCTGAAAATAAGTGCACAGTCCTTAGAAGATTATGACATATCAGCAATGATAAGCATCGAATTAAGTCAGTGTGATTAACAATAGAACATGTTGCATATTAGGTTGTCAATTTATGTCTATGAAATGAAAAAATAGATCACATGGTGACTCTAATTTCCTACTAGATAAAGATAATTGTGGTAGAAACTCTGGGGTCATTAGCTCGCTGGGGGTTGTCAACACATAAGAGTAGTACACCTTTGGTAAACTACTCTGTTAAATATAGATTGAATTATTTGTACTTGATTTACTTAACAGTACAATAGGAAAAACCTAGCAATATTAATTATACATCAAGTAACAGTTATCCGTACTTTGTGTATTTCATGAGCAAAAATATATTGCATCTTATACACATAAGTAAATGGCAACAATGAAAGACTCGTAAATCCAATAGCATGACTCTCCTGTTTTGTTTCAGAAATATAACTCATTAAAATTATAGAGAACCTTGAATGCTCTTTATTAGTTTTAAATTATTTATGCAAGAAAAAATAGTTGTTCCAATAAGAAAAATATTTAGAAAATTTGAAAACCCATTTTCAAAGGGAGAAATTATTGCCAAGTTCTAGAAATTTGCTTTATGGTTTTATTTATTCTGGAAAACTGTGATTACAAACAGAAGGATTTCTCAAAATAATTATGCATGAAAAGAAAAACATATTAAATCAAGAGTAATTTTAAGAGACCATAACATTTGTTCTAATGAGAAGCAGAGTAATTTTCATATTGCAACATAACATTTGCTTTTTATTTCCTAAAATTTATTTTCATAATTGATTTGGTAAGAATATTAAATATGGTAGTCACACTAAATCTTTTGAATATTCCTCTGGGTTTATAGTTATTATCTATATTTCTTTTAGAAAACATTTCAGTTTCAACTGAATTTAAAAATCATGTATCATTGAATATCGATGATCCACAGCAATCATAATGCTTAGGACTGGAAATGTAATAGAATAAATTGACCATATCAAATGATTAATCAAATTAAATGCTAGCCTATTTAGTCTATTCAGAAAGTATCTAAAGACAAAGATCGAGTTTTATACATTTAATTAATTTTTTTTTCTGAATTATATTACTACAGTAATTTTCCTACATACTAAAGAGTTCCATTCTGAGAGCATATACATTAAGTCCAATTTTTTTGTAAGCCCAACAAAGTTAGCCTAGCTACCCAACTAATACAATTGGCTATATAGTACTGTACTGTAATAGGGTTATAATACTTTTCACACAAATAATACACACACACAAAAAAAACCCAAAAATAAAGAAAACATTTTTAATCTTACAGTACATTACCTTGAAAAGTACAGTAGTACAGTACAACAGCTGGCATACAAGGGCTGGCATCAATTGAACAGGCGAGAAGAGTTACTGACTGGAGGAGAGAGAGGAGGTGGGAGATTGTAGAGGAGAAGGATCGTCAGCAATAGGAGATGGAGGGCAAGCTACAATTTCATTCACGCCTGATGTTGACGGAATGCATGTTCACATCTTTTAAAGTTCGCAACTTGGAGGTTTGTACGTAGGGGACTTACTATATTATAATTATTCCCTTTGTACATTTTTCTTTAATTATACATTATATTATACATTCTTTATACATTCTTTAATTATACATTAATTCAAGCTAGTAAATAAAATGAGAGCTTTCCCTAAAATTCTCTGGTAATAATCTTGGTCATTTTTATATATTGCTTTATATTCTTATTTGAACCATGAATAAAATAATATACTAGTAATCAAAATAATATTATTGCAAAATTATATCATTTTAATCATTGCAAAAGTATATCATTTATATATATATATTGATTAAATGTAAAATTATTTAAATTAGGTGGTTGGTACTCTGTGATAATGATTAACCTGAACTCAATTTATTTGCCTTTCTGGTTAAAAGATATATCATAAAACAGACTCCTTATAAAAATACATTCAACACTGCAAATAAAATAAATCAAGACTGAGAAAATTGGGACAGAGGGAAAATGAGGATAGGAAAAGGGGATGATGTCAGAAGTGAGATGAGTGCACTGAAAGCATACCAACTGTTCCTGTGTATCTGCTGAAGATGGGACACAAATTTAGCCCAAAGCTTTCTAGTAGTCAACACAAGGAAGGATCAATGATTCATTTAATGGGTCACAGTAACCTCGAAATGAAAACAAAGTACTCATTCAGGAAAAGACCTATTACTGGCACTATAACCATAAAAACATTTCCCATGTGTCTTAATAAAAGCAATATTAGAAATTACAACCATACCTACATCCTTCCAATATAGTACAGTCAGAAGTGCTCTGACATTTCTAGTAATAACATTCTCAACTTAGGCTGTTCTATGACACAGAACACAATTCAGCAAAGCCAAAGCAATCTAATTTGAATGGACACAACTATCATGTGACATGGCTTAACCCAACAATCCACTGCAGAGTTTCTAAAGTAGTAAGTTTCACATTTTCACTTTACTTTAGGAGCTGTCCTGTGTGCCCATATGAGTGCTCATGAATATACATGGGCACATAGATGAAAGGAGATCCACTACCACTTCCAACCAAAAATTTAATAATTTGCTCCAACTTTATATATTGTGGCATAATATGTAGAAGAGTTTTGAAATTTGTTTGTTGGTTTGTTTCTAAAGGACAGTTTGAAAAGTTCCAGATCTAAGCAAAGAGTTAGACTGAGTACTGTTTAGGAAAACCTCAATCACTGATTCTCAAATGAGTGAGAATAAGTGAGGGTTATGTTTCCTGACAGATTTTTGTAATATTACTATTTTATTTTTTCTTGTCCAGTACAAAACCAATTATTTTAAGAGTTAGTGGAACTAAAAGATGATCAACACCACCATATTTTTTAAAGGTAATGGTGCTTACGAGGAACACATATGCTTGAAGAGACAACCTGGATTAGCCTAATGGTATTTTTTGTGTGTGTGTGGTACTCGGGCCTCTCACTGTTGTGGCCTCTCCCGTTGCGGAGCACAGGCTCCGGACGCGCAGGCTCAGCGGCTATGGTTCACGGGCGCAGCCGCTCCGCGGCATGTGGTATCTTCCCGGACCGGGGCACGAACCCTTGTCCACTGCATCGGCAGGCGGACTCTCAACCACTGCGCCACCAGGGAAGCCCCCTAATGGTCTTTTTAAAGAAGTTTGTTTTTTATTTCAGGACTAAACAACAAAGTATAAAAAAATACATGTTTTTGGATTAGTGCCAGGTAAATGTCTACAAGCTTGAAAGGAATTGCAATGCAATCCTTTATGAAACTAAAAATGCAGGTGTCTGACATACATTTCAAAAATTCTGAATTAGAAATTGCAGAATAAGAGGAGAGTAAATATAACTACTCAAAAATTTCCACAAGTAATCCTATTATGTATTCCAGGTTGAGAATCACAAACTTGTTCCAAGTATATTAAATAGAAATATTACAAAAACTAAAATAATTCCTTTCTTCATTTTTAAAGTTCTGCCCATTTGGTAGCTGGTCCCCCAGTCAAATGCCAAAAAGAAGCTGGAAAAGATTCATAAAGCACATACATTGTGGGGTAAAGAAATATTACACCTACAAACCTTCATTTTGCTATCACATTGCCTTTTTTATCTTTGAATATCAACCACTAAGGTAAGTGGGAAATGCCAGGAGCAGAGATTTGGGACTTCAAGCATTCTTGTGGCTTTGTGTGTCTGCTTCACCACTGCTATGCTCCTGATTGCAGTGATGTACCACTGGGCAGAATATTACACACACAATATGTTTTCAGTCAGGTTAAAATGGGAAACATCGAAACAAGCATTAAAGACTGACTTTTCTAGAGACTATTTAATTAATACTTTCTTGTACAACACAAATATATTTTTTACATAGATTTTCAGAATATTTCAGAAAGTATGTTCACTGACAGGTGAACCTAAGGAGTAAGGAAGTACTGAATAAACAAGAACTTCATAATTTTCCTTCTGATTTCCCATTTACCACATCTTCTAAATTTCTAGAGTGAAAATTTTGATTTTTATCTTTAAAAATTAAATCTGTTCTGCTCTATCACAAACCTGATTTAGCCCAAGAGTAATAACAGAATGGCTTTTTTTTTTTTGTGGTATGCGGACCTCTCACTGCTGTGGCCTCTCCGGTTGCGGAACACAGGCTCTGGACGTGCATGGCTCACAGGCCCAGCCGCTCCGCAGCATGTGGGATCTTCGCGGACCGGGGCACGAACCCGTGTTCCCTGCATCGGCAGGCGGACTCTCAACCACTGAGCCACCAGGGAAGCCCCCAGAATGGCTTTTCACCAGCTATAAAGTGTCTCTGACTATACCTAGTTTTATTATTCCTAATATGTTTCACTGAATGTAACATTCTATACTGAGGGTAAAACTTGTCATTAGTTTGGTCTATTATTGAATTGGACTCACAATATTTTAAATGTTTCTCTTTATTCTCTCTGTTCCTTCTGCTCTTTTTTCAGCCTGTGCGAGTCAACTCTAGTTCGAAGTAATGTCTCTCTAGTCTTTCTGTATTTAAAACTCTTTTTGTGCATTCTGTCAGTTATTCTCATGTAACTACCAGACTTCCATTGTTCTCCATGGGCTTCATTTATTTATCAAATCATGGTCAAGTACCTTGCTTGAAGTCTAGCCTTTCCACAAAGAATAAAGTGAGAGAAAAGGAATGTCTACTTCATTTACGTGGTATAAGCAGATATCTGCTAATCCCTTGAAGACATAAAGATCTGATAATCTGGAGTTGAACTCTCAATGTGGAGCTGACTTTACTACTTTTGGGTCATTTACTGGTACTGCTTGAGAAATTTACCTGGATAGAAGGTCATTGCCTCCCAGTAACGAGAAATTATCTGAGCTTTTGGTGATCTCTTGTGTCTATAGTGACAAAAATGAAGACTTTTGGGCCCTAAAACACAAGGTAAATTGTCACCCTCGAATCTGTGCCAGGCAAAAACCTGAAAACTTTAGCCAAAATCATTGGAAAAAGCTGGGTTTTCAGTATTCTTTCCTAAATAGACAAAAATTAAGCTCAGGAACTGTCAGGGAAGACCCACGTGATGTTTTCAAATTCCATTGAAAACCCTGGAGAACGACAGGGGTTCAATAGTAGACTGAGCTTTACCAAAAGTGTGATGCAGCCTCAATTCTCTGATTGGTTAAAGTGTTGAAACCCTTATTCCATCTGCCCAGTGAAGAAATGAAGATATCACCTGAAGTCTGAAAAATATTTGTACAAAATATCCAGCATTAAATTGAAAATTCCCAAGAATGGCAACCAGAAAGACAATGTGACTGATAAGAAAGAAAAAATAAAAAATAAAAAGAATTACATGATCTAGACTGACCGATTATTCTGATGTCAAGTTCAGAGATCAGGCCTTCAATTTAACTTTGACAGTTCCATGTGTGTGTGTGTGTGTGTGTGTGTGTGTGTGTGTGTGTGTGTGTGT